>NC_143028.1:53232500-53532500 GCF_057628025.1 Oncorhynchus mykiss
ACCCACGTTTTATTCGTAAGAGAAATTTGAAGTGTTTTAATGAGCAGGCATTCTTTCATGATTTGTTTTATTTTGACTGGAGCAGATTGATTTTATCCCTGATGTGGAAACTGCCTGGAAATTCTTTCATGATGTTTTTTTTCTCCAAATAGTAAACAAACATGCCCCATTCCACAGGATCAGGGTTAAAGGGTGGGATAATCCATGGTTTGCTTCTGAGCTGTCTTGTATTATTCACAACCGTAATCTAGCCTGGGCTAAAGCAAGGAAATCACGTTCTGATGCTGATTGGCTTATTTTTAGGCAGTTACGAAACAAGTGTTATTTTCTTCTCAGGAAGGCCAAGTCTGAATATTTTATGTCTGTTACCACTGATAACCTGAATGACCCTAGAAAGTTGTGGAAGGCTATTAAGTCGATGTCTGGTAACAGTAATGTTAATGTAATGTTAATGAAATACCGTCATGTGTTTTGAAGGACTCTGTTGCTGTATATGACACAGCTGAAATGCTGAATTGTTTCAATGAGCACTTTGTATCATCTGGTAGGCTGTTTGATTCAGTGTCCTCTGTCTCTGTACAACCCTGTGTGGATGAACCAGTGAGAGCTGGTCAAACTTTTAGCTTTTTGCCATTCTCAGTGCAGGTGGTACATAAAGCCCTGAAATCCTTAGATCAGAGAAAGCCTGCAGGTCCTGATCTTTTGGATCCCTGCTTTTTAAATCTTGCAGCTGATTTCATAGCTGAACCACTTACACCTCTGTTCAATCTAACCCTGGAATGTAATGAAAATCTGGAAATCAACATTTGTCCTACCACTTTTAAAAGGGGGGGATCCAACTCTGTTAAATAATTATAGGCCAATCTCAAAGCTGTCACCCCTGGTGAAAATATTTGAAACCCTTGTGAGTGAACAGCTAAAATAGTTTCTATTTACTAACTCTATTTTATCAATGTACCAATCGGGTTTCAGGACGCAGCATAGCACAATTACTTGACAAAAAACAGCACTGTCTCACTTTTTATTGATCTCTCTAAGGCTTTTGATACAGTTGATCATGCTATACTAAGGCAGATATTGTCAAGTGTAGGTCTTTCAGAGCATGCAGTTGCATGGTTTGCCAACTATCTGTCTGATAGAACTCAGTGCACTCAATTTGATGGGCTTATGTCAAATTGTCTGTCTTTAATGGCTCTTGGTCCTCTCTTATTCACTATTTATATAAATGATTTAGACAAAAATGTCAAATGCGCAACTTCATTTTTATGCTGATGATACTGTTATTTACTGTTGTGCCTCGTCTCTTACAAAAGCTTTCCAGAACTTGCAAACCGCTTTTTATACTGTTCAACATACCTTGTGTCAATTGAAGCTTATCCTCAATACTGACAAAACTAAAACTAATGGTGTTTTCTAATGGAAGAAATAGACCTCTGAACCTTTCACCTATTACTACCTTTCAGGGCAAGAAGATTGAGGTTGTAACCTCATATAAATATCTTGGAATTTTAATTGATGACGGCCTCTCTTTTAAATTGCATATTCAACAACTTACAAAAAAATTAAAGCTGAAATTTGAATTTTATTTTAGGAATAAGGCCGGTTTTTCTTTTGAAGCCAGAAGGAGGCTAGTATCAGCTACATTTATGCCTTTACTAGACTGTGGGGATATTTTATATATGAATGCTTCCGCTCAGTGTTTGAGAATAATTGACACCCTTTACCATGGCACTTTGAGATTTATTTTAAACTGCAAAACCCTTATGCACCACTGCACTTTGTATACCAGGGTTGGCTGGCCTTCTCTAGTCACTCGTAGGCTCAGGCACGGGTATACTTTTATTTACAAAGCCATTTTGGGGTTACTTCCTTTTTATTTGGGCATTTTTATTGTTCAGAAATGTGGTGGGTACTCTCTTCGTTCGCTGGACTTTATCCTGCTAACTGTTCCAAATGTCCGAACTGAATTTGGTAAAAGGGCTTTTATGTACTCTGCGCCATCGTCTTGGAACGCCTCACAAAATACTTTTTAAACTGGAAGAACTTGTCCAGATTGGTATTTTTAAATCACTGATGAATGATTTTGAGACTGATTGCCTGACCTGTCAATGTTTTTAATTTGCTGTTTTTGATTTTGTTATACTCTTGTGAATTCTATGATTTTTTTTCTTGTAGTTTTTCATGTTTGTCTGTAATTTTTGTAATGACTTGGTGCTGCCTATCTTGGCCAGGATGCTCTTGAAAAACAGATTTTAAATCTCAATGAGCCCTTCCTGGTTAAATAAAGGTAAAAGGTTAAATAAAGGTAAAAGGTTAAAAAAAGTAGTGCTGCAGATAGCAGCAGGTAATACAGACCCTCACTGCCTCTTTCAACCCAACACTAGCTACCAGATAGGAGTCTGTGGGTTATTATGTGGTCTATTCCCTCCCATAATTAGGCCACCGTGGTAGATGAGAGTGTGCCTTGACCTCAGTGTCATCTCTAATAATAAACCTCCCGGGAATGGCTAAGGAGGGATTATCTGAACTGAGCATGTCTCATGTAGATTAGATAGAGCTAGGACAGGGGAAGCAATGGCATAGTGTAGCCATCTCCCCTAGTGCATATTTCATTCAGTGACAATTTGTGCATCGAATAACACCTTTCATTTGGCACATTAAGAAAAGTATATTTACATGCACAGCTGTATATTTAGACTGCTGTCATGGCATTTCTAAAAAGGCTGTGGTTATTTGACGGTTCCAGGAACGGTGTGGGTATTTATAAAATGTTGTTTGAATGTAAGTTGAATTGCTATGCTTTATCTTGGCCAGGTCGCAGTTGCAAATGAGAACTTGTTCTCAACTAGCCTACCTGGTTAAATAAAGGTGAAATAAAAGTAACGGGGCTCTATGTGTTCACACAAGTACATTGTATAATGTGATTATTGATATGTCTATTCCTGAGATTGTGTGTGTATACAGATGATTGTGTATGGTGCTTAATTTCTCCAACAGGCTCTGGCCCTTATTGAGCTGTACAATGCTCCAGAGGGCCGCTACAAACAGGATGTCTACTTGCTGCCCAAGAAGATGGGTGAGTCCTTATTATATCTTCATTTGTTTGGAGCGTTACATGAGAATACAGAGAAATAGTGGCTGTAGTGGTAGTTATAATTATTATGTTATGGTCTAGCTAGCTAATCAATTCCACGCTTCAAGATTTCTTCGATCACGTGGACTGGGATATGTTCCGGATAGCGTCAAACAACAACATTGATGTATACGCTGATTCGGTGAGCGCGTTTATTATCAAGTGCATCGGTGGTGATTTACACACCTTCCCCAACCAGAAACCGTGGATTGATGGCAGCATTCACGCAAAACTGAAAGCTTTTAATCAGGGCAAGGCAACCGGAAACATGACCGAATACAAACAGTGTAGCTCTTCCCTCCGCAAGGCAAACAAGCTAAGCATCAGTATAGAGATAAAGTAGAGTCATAGCGACTCAGACACGAGAGGTATGTGGCAGGATCTACAGTCAATCACGGACTACGAAAAGAAAACCGCCCGTGCCACCGACATGGCCCGCTACCAAAACCTGCGGACTCTCCTTCACCGCAGCCAACGTAAAACATTTAGATGTGTTAACCCTCGCAAGGCTGCCGACCCAGACGACATCCCTAGCCGTGTCCTCAGAGCATGCGCAGACCAGCTGGTTGGTATGTTTACGGACATAATCAATCAATCCCTATAACAGTCTGCTGTTCACACATGTTTCAAGAGGGCCACCATTGTTCCTGTTTCCAAGAAAGCTAAGGTAACTGAGCTAAACATCGCCCTGTAGCACTCACTTCCGTCATCATGAAGTGCTTTGAGAGACAAGTCAAGGATCATATCACCTCCACCCTACCTGACACCCTAGACCCACTACAATTTGCTTACTGCCCCAATAGGTCCACAGACGACGCAATCGCGATCACACTGCCCTAACCCATCTGGACAAGAGGAATACCTATGTAAGAATGCTGTTCATCGATGACAGCTCAGCATTTAACACCATAGTACCCTCAACTCGTCATTAAGCTCGAGACCCTGGGTCTCGACCCCGCCCTGTGCAACTGGGTCCTGGACTTTGACTGGCCGCCCCCAGGTGGTGAGGGTAGGAAACATCTCCACCCCGCTGATCCTCAACACTGGGGCCCCATAAAGGTGCATTCTCAGCCCTCCCGTACTCCCTGTTCACCCATGACTTCGTGGCCATGCACGCCTCCAACTCAATCATCAAGTTTGCAGGCGACACTACAGTGGTAGACTTGATTACCAACAACCACGAGACGGCCTACAGGGAGGAGGTGAGGGCCCTCGGAGTGTGGTGTCAGGAAAACAACCTCACACTCAATGTCAACAAAACAAAGGAGATGATCGTGGACTTCAGGAAACAGCAGAGGGAGCAGCCCCCTATCCACATTGACGAGACAGTAGTGGAGAAGGTGGAAAGTTTTAAGTTCCTTGGCGTACACATCAATCTGAAATGGTCCACCCACACAGACAGCGTGGTGTAGAAGGCACAGCAGCACCTCTTCAACCTCAGGAGGCTGAAGAAATTTGTCACCAAAAACACTTGCAAACTTTCACAGATACACAATCGAAGGCATCCTGTCGGGCCTGTTACGGCAACTGCTCCGCCCACAACCGCAAGGCTCTCCAGAGGGTAGTGAGGTCTGCAAAACGCATCATCGGGGGCAAGCTACCTGCCCTCCAAGACACCTACACCACCCGGTGTCACAGGAAGCCAAAAAGATCATCAAGGACAACAACCACCTGAGCCACCGTTTATGTATATACTGTACTCTATACCATCTACTGCATCTTGCCTATGCTGTTAGGCCATCGCATGTCCATATCGCATGTCCATATATTTTTATTTACATATTCTTATTCACTCCTTTACACTTGTGTGTGTATAAGGTAGTTGTTGTGAAATTGTTTGATTACTTGTTAGATATTACTGCATGGTCGGAACTAGAAGCACAAGCATTTCACTACACTCGCATTATCATCTGCTAACCATGTGTATGTGACCAATAAAATTTGATTTGACAGCATGCAGCAATTCCTGCTCTAGCTGCTTAATCACTCCCTCTGCGAGTGTGGACATAATGATACTGTTTCACAAGTGCTTGTTTTGGACAAGCTGTTCAAACCACGTCCACTGGTTTCTGAGGCCCTACTTATGCCCTCTGATGACATGAGTGAGGCATTCCTTTACGTTGACACAAATCGTTACATTGAATAAAATAAAACATTGTTTATCATTTTTATAATTGTATGTGTGTTGTGATTGTCTCAGATGAGTATGTTGCCAGCCTTCACCTGCCCACCTTTGATGCCCACCTGACTGAGCTTTCAGATGAGCAGGCCAAGTACCTGGGTCTCAACAAGAATGGCCCATTCAAACCCAACTACTACAGGTACAATCATCCATCTAAGATCCCTTTAAATGACACCCAAATATCAGATTTATGTACGATGTATCTGCAATGGATCCCCACATCCACAACATACATGTTCTCATTGGTCCAATCGAGTTAAGGTAAAGTACAGGTTTGTATGCTGTACAGTACAAACATTTGACTGCTAGGTTTATGTTAATTTTTGTGTTTCACAGGTATTAGCTTGCATGACTGGACCACAACTCTGCACTCCTTGACTTGGACAAGGCCTGGATGACCAGAAGATAATGAAATCTATATTTTATTTTTTAAAGACAGTTTTTGTTTTCAAATCAAGCTCTATTCCGTCATCATCTTCAGTAAATGTTACCCTGTTTCACTTGCTGTTTTGTGTGTTTAGTTTCACCATCAGTTCTGTAAATACACACCTCCTCTAAGAAACCAGCACGCAGGATCCCACTGGCCATGAATGACTAATTAATTGAAAGTACAGCACTTAAACTCTGCTCTCTGCTAGAGATGTATTTTTTTCTACAGAAGTCTGATTTCATACCCACAATCCTCTAGAATATACACTTTTTTTGATGGATAATCAGTAGTTTGTTTTATGTTTATATTATTGTGCCAAATGATTGTGTAGGGAAGGGGATCGTTGTGATTGAGATTTTATTTGTTTTCTGCATTGACGTCGCTACACGCTTCTCAAATCATTACATTCCAGCCAGGGGAACAGGGAGAAATGGCCTCTACACTAGAAAGTCCCAATTGCATTTAAAGGTCCAATGCAGCTGTTTGTATCTTAATATCTAATCATTTCTGGGTCACAATTAAGTACCTTACTGCGATTGTTTCTTTTTTTTTTTACTATTTTAATTGAAAACAAACAGCTTCTTAGCAAAGAGCAATTTCTCAAGCAAGAATTTTGCTAGGACTGTCAGGGAGTGGTCTGAGTGGGTTGGGGAAAACCGAAAACTAGCTGTTATTGTCAGAAAGGTTTGGAACTCTCTTATTGGTCTATTGACTAATTTACCGTCTGGTGATGTCATCAGGCAGGCCAAACTCCATCCCACCAAAACAGGCTGAAACTTCAGGCAGTCTTTTCAAACAGCGCTTACTCTAAAAGGGCATTATTGTAATTTTAACAATTCCACAGCCTTATTCTAGAAATATATATAAAACAAAGGAAATGAAGTGTTTGACTGCACTGGGCCTTAAACACATTGTCACATTTCCTACTGGAAACATGATACCCACATAGATGTTTATTACCAGCTGTTCATTTTACTGCTCTATCCTCTCTCCCTTTGGAACAGAGCTGAAATGTGATTGAATTGAAAAGATGATTACTTTTACTGACTGAACCTCCTAAGCCGTACATGTATGCATGCATGTACAGTACAGAAATGTAGTTATCTTCACCAACATGTAGATACAGGAAGGTATGTGTAACCAGAAGAGCGATTATCCAATGTGGCACTGGTTTTGATTGAGTCTCACATGGTTATAGGGTAATAACACTGAAATGTTTTGCATTAGAGGAGTCTTATCAGACTCAAATGACAATAGTGGAGTTGACATTTCTCCATCTCTGGTCCTAATTATGTGGAAATTTGTTTATTGAAATTATTTTTGAAATATTGTAGTTGGCTGATAGTTTATTGTTACTGGTATCATTTTTTTGTGTCGTGAATCCTGTTTTCTCTTAATGTTCCTAATCACCATGTTGTCCTTCTCTGTTCTCTACATCCATACCTGCGTGTTTTCATGTCACCATCACATGGTCACTATTGTCAGTTTTTAGCAGAAAGAATAACCTTACACAGTCAACCAACTCTCCATAAGGGAGAGTTGTTTTTCAGTGGAGTAATGATCATCATCAGACTGCAAACTGCATGTTTTATGGTGTTTTTTTTTATTTCACCCGCCGATAATATTACAGAGGGTAAATAATATGTATGTATTACCTGTGCATTTAACAGACCACTGTCACCCTGGTCTGTTAACATGGGACACTGAGTCCATTGAATACAGACCACATCTGTGCATACAATTTTAGTTTTTGCTGAGGTTTTCAGGCTTTTCTGTCCTTCCATTTTAGCTGTGTGAAACAGATACTGTTTAATTTGTGTATATGTTCGCTGATGCAACTGTGAGATAAAGCACTTTCATCTTTGCACTACTTAAAGCTGTTGGGCATTACAAGCAAGGACTTATGCGTGAGAAGAACATTGTTGGCGGGACATTGGCGTCGTAACGTTGGTTACTGGTCAAGTGACAGTGCCTTGTGACTCATCTGCTACTGTACATATTCATCACTTGTAGGATTATGTCCGTCTGCTCTCTTCCTCTTTGGAAGCTGTCCAACAGTGTTCTGATTCTGCAATATAATCGCTGTGCACAAATCTAGGGGTCTCTTATAAAGATTTGTACTTATTGGGGGGGTACCAAAACTGCTTGATGTGTCAATATTTTAAAGTTACTTCCAGTGTGAGTTAACAAAGTAGTTTGAATTCACTTGTTTTGTAGATACCATTGTTTTTGAAAGTACAGTACATTTTGGGTATGGTCTGTATAGCACTACCAAAAGCATGCCATAAAGTAAAAATGACTCGATCGCCCAGAATTCCTTTACATGCACTGCATTGATTACAATGCTTCTATCAAGTTCCGTTTTAGTTAAATGAATCTTCCATATTTTTTATTCATTCATACTGTCATAACGATAAGGACTAGCCGGATGTCCTAATAACTGACAAATATAGTCAGTTTATGAAACATTGTCTAACAGGAGAGAGTTCTTATCTCACCAGCTTTCAAGTCCAGGGTCATTTGGCTGTTGTATGCAACAGTGCTCTGCAATTTCACTTCAACCGACGTAAATAGTGAAGAACTCTAGTGACATATAATTATTATGCTTATGTGATTGATTTGTAACCATTTTTAATAATTTAATCTCGAAAATACCATATACCAAGTGACAAGTTTCACTTGTTGACAACAGTATTCAAAACCAAGTGATGTGTGAGGAGCTGAAATGTTGACCCTTTTATTATTTGAAGCAAGGATCACTGAGACGTACATGATGCAAGAATCGCTTATGTATCTCTGGTTTCGACAAAACAAACTTTTTAGCTGATTATTTGAGCTTTGCAAATGAAATCATAATGTTAGATTTATACAGTACTATGTATTATTTGTCTGTGTATTATTTGGTGTAGTCTGGCTGAGTCTCAATTCAAATTGATTTACTTGAATGCTCTCCGATGCTGTTATTTCTGTTTCTGCTTTCTGTTGGTTGATGTATACCTATCCCTTTAATAAACTTTTCTGTGTTTGAATTAAACTGCTCGTGCAAAAATGTTGTCCTATTTCTGTAACTGACTGTATGGGGGTTTTCCACTTAGCATAATATTTTCTAACACTGCTTTAAATGACAAAATATAGATTAAAGTATAACAAATATTTGATTTGGCTGCTTCAAATAATGTAAGACTGGGCCAACAATGACTGTGTATTTCAGTCCTAGCTCCTGATACGTCTACAGCAGCCATAGGTTAACTTGCTTCACTGCCCTCCAAACACGGCAGAGGAAATCTCCCTCCTTGGGTGATTTATGATCACTTGCTTTTTGGAGCTTTGACTAACTCATCTTAGATAACAACCCAAAGCTGCTGTGCCAAGCAGAAGTGCTTCCACACATCTTCACCCAGCACTGGCATGGCAGGGTCAATTGGAAAGATGTACACAAGTGTGTCAATCATGTGTAGAAAGAGGTCATCATAATGTTTTATTTAACCTTTAACTAGGCAAGTCAGTTAAGAACAAATTCTTATTTACAATGACGGCCAAACTCTAACCCGGAAGATGCTGGACCAATTGTGTGCCACCCTATGGGACTCCCAATCACAGCCAGTTGTGATAGCCTGAAATTTAACCAGGGTCTGTAGTGATGCCTCTAGCACTGACATGCAGTGCCTTAGACCGCTGCTCCACATTATGGTCCAGTAGTTGTTCCAGTTTTGTGCTCATCTTCTCTGCAGTGCTCTCCACAGTCACCAGGTCTCACAGGGTATCTTCCAGAGTAACCACTGGGATGGCGCTTCATCGTGGCTCTCACAATCAGACAGGTGATATCTCTTTCAACTTCTGGTTTCAAGTATAAGTTGACCTCTTTTCCACTGGCCACTGACATTCCAAGGATGTCAGACAGGTGCTTCTCCAGATCATCCAGTAAGGGCCAGTCCCTCAGGACGAGTGTGGAATCCTCTGGTGCACCACATTAGATTAGGTTCAGAAGTTTGGTCACAATGGTGTATATGGTTGGAAAACCAATCCCAAGAAGTTCTCCATGGACAAGAGGGGACTCCGATAAAGCAGAAGTTTATACCGGAGGAGGGTCCAGTCTTGCAGTCAAATGTGATCGGCTGACGGACACTTCGAGTGACCACTGTCATGACAGTCCCAGAAGCCTCACCATATCCAGCAGCCAGGGCAGCCATACTCAGCAGGTCATCAAGTATGGAGTGCACATTCCTGACCCCACAGGCCTGAAGAATACGACCTGCATCTGCTTTGTATAATTTAAAACATCTGTGAAGTGCAGAGTACCCAGCCTGGGTTGGGTTTCCCAAAAGCATCTTAGCACTAAGATCATCTTATATCCATTTAATTGGAATTAAGATGACCTTAATGCTATGATGCTTTTGGGAAACCCAGCCCTGGTCTCATAGACTATGCATAACATAGTAAACATACATCTGGGACACTTAAATTAGTATGATATGTTAAGTTTGGTATGGTTACATAGAATCCGGGACACTTAAATTAGTGGGCCATAACTAAAGTTGGGTGATTGGTTGGGGTGGGCGTATAACGCAAACATCTAGCAACCCAAAGGTTGCATTTTAGCTAATTAGTAACTTTGCTACTACTTACTACTTTTTAGCTACTTTTCATGTCAACTAACTCTAACCTTAACCCTTCTACCTAACTCATAACCCTAACCCCTAGCCTAGCTAATGTTAGCCACCTAGCTAACATTAGCATTAGCCACCTAACTAATGTTAGCCACAATATCATATCATTTTTCAAATTCGTAACATATTGTATGATTTGCAGTTAGTAACATATCTTACAAATTGGAATTTGTAACATACAAAATGGATGATGGACATCCACAAAATAAATACATAGCATATGAAACTTAACATATACTAATTTGGGTATACCGGATTTACATTTACTATGTTTCGTCTACCCCTGAGTCCAGGTTGGAGTACCATCAAGGTCCTGCAGAACAGATATCGCCACCCACATCATCAGGTCGACAAGTGCCATCAATGCTGGTGATCCCTCTCCCTCAGGGGGGTCTGCAGGGTTGGCTCCAACGCTGAGAATCACTGGTGACAATTTCCACCACCTTCCAAGATGCACTCTGTAGATGGGAGGCTGGGAAGTAGGTCAAGTCACTGTTGTTGTCCTCAGTGGCCTTGGAAGAAGCTTCTGGATGAAAAACCAATTGGTTCGCTTTGAGTCACAGTCTGCTCTCTGCTTGTAGTATTTATGCTACAGCAAGACAGAAAATAAAGGCCACAAGTTCAGAGACCATGATACTACAGGAAATAATGGAACTGATAGCCAATAAACATCTGTATCAAGTGAAGTGACATACTCACAGGTTAAGAGAGGAAAGGGAGAAACACTGACCCTTCAAGGCTATTAGACTGGGAGTTCCTCAGTGAGTAGGCCCGAAGAGAGAGATCCAGATAGGATGAGTTTTAGATTTCTTGTGCTTATTGCTATGATTACCAACTGTACTGCACTGATTGGGTGTAAGAGATTTTAGTGCAGAAGATCTACAGGGAGTTTTGAGAGGAGTGGTTCCATCCTTCCAGGCCTGGAGTAGGATATTTTTTGGGGGGGTGTACTGAATATGTGTAGCACAGGCAGCCGATGGTACCTTAATTGGGGAGGATGGGCTCTTAGTAATGGCTGGAACGGAATTACTGAAATAGTATTGAACACAAACACATGGTTTCCATGTGTTTGATACCATTCCATTTACTCCATGCCAGACATTATTATGAGCCATCCTCCACTCAGCAGCCTGCTGTGATGTGTAGGGGTTTCTTTTCTTCTCCTTTTCCATTTTGTTTTGTGACAAAAATGTTCAATTCACACTCCGACCTGTAAAAGGCAGCAATACGTAAGTAAGTCTGCGTCGGGGAAGAGATTGCTGAGGGTGTGAATGAGAGTGCGAGTCATGAACCAGAGGCGGAAGAATGGGAAGAAAAGCTCCAGGCTCAAACCTGTCTTCTGAATAAATACCTAATGGTGTTAAAGAGTACAAAACAACTACTGAGTGTGAGTTCCTGTCTCCTGTTACAGGTGACCATGGAGGGAGTGACATCCCACTGGGCACACACTGTTTGAATCAACGTTGTTTCCACATAATTTTAATGAAATTACATTGAACCAATGTGGAATAGACTCTGAATTGACATCTATGCCCAGTGGGTTGGAGTTTTGAAGTTTTGAAGTGAGCTTGACCAGGGTGAAGTAGAGACTTCCAATATTTTCCCTGAGTTGAGTTTGAGTTTATTTTTTATTTTTACAGGGACAGTGCACATTAATCAACGTTTCAGTAAAAGTGCCGGTTTTAGCCAGCCGGCTAATTTTCAACCGCAGTCCCTGGGCAGGTTATTAAAAACAATTACAATATAGACAATAGCAGCATAGAACAAGCAAGACATAGCAACATAGGACAAGCAAGACATAGCATACAGACAGAGCAACATAAAACAAAAAGCAGCAAGACAAAATTCATAAAAGCAACAAAGTGTTTCCACACCTCACAAGCTACAGACAACAGACAACATGGAAAGTGGCAACACACAGCTAGGGACCATGTTCACAAATCTGATTGACCTTTAGCCATGTCTTCAAGCATTTTGTGAAAGTGTGATATGTGGTGCAGTTATGTGTGTCTGATGGCAGTGTATTCCAGACATGGGAAGCTCTCACAGAGAATGCAGATTTACTAAAGGTGCTTTTCCTTAGGGGAACTATACAGTCACCTCTCATGGCAGACCTTGTGGATCTGCTGCCATATGTCTGGGTTTTCTGTTTAACAAAAATATTGAGTGAGGAGCCTGAGATGATTTTGGACTGGTAGGAGTGAATTTTTTTTTTTTAATGTGGATTCCTGCTTTTTGGCCGACCCATACATTGTTTAAAACTGGGTAAAGGACAAACTGGGAACGGTTACATCTGTGAAAGTTTTTGTATAAATGTTTTTTGCATCCTCCGCCCAGAGGGAGCAGGGCACCGCTCAAAGGAGTGATCAGTGGGGTGGCATTGAGTGTAAAGGTGGTTAAGATGAGAAATAATATTCCTGGTGTTTGTGATGCCTGCCGTTTAGTGAGACACAGACCCGGTGAAAATAGTGAGACAGAGAATACGCTGTCTGTCTTTTTAAGCTTTGATATGGACTTTCTATCTGATAAGGTCAGGCTAGGGTATATTAGCTATTCGGTGATGGTGTTTATTCCGAACCCACTACGATGCTCTGGATTTGGACATGTGGCAGCAGTATGTAGAAGGGAGATTCCACAATGTGGAAAGTGTGCAGGAGGGCATAGTCAGAGGGAGTGTGAAGTATAGGTCTTCTCGGGTCAAAACAATTGGACCCGGACCCGAGGACAATCAGACCAGAACTCAATATTTTTTTTAAAAGGGGGACCCAGACTCGAACGGACCAGAGAACATTCAGACCCAAACCCTAATGGACCCGACGACAACCAGACCTAGGCCAAAACCGTACCCTAACGGGTCTAGACAAGAACCGAGTGACAAAAAAACGATGTCTATCATCCTAGTTGCTCTTCTGGTTAACTAATGTCTTTATTTGTTGGTTAGTTCTTCTATAAGTCAATAAATTCACCTTATTCACATAAAATAAATATGCTATAGACTATGCAGAGCTGTGGTCGGGTCCATTTGTGTCCACTCAGGACTATCAGCTAGTTTACATAGACCCGAGACCTGATGACAATCAAACAGGACCCGACCCGGACCCAAGGAAAAGGTTAGAGTTTTCGGGTCTCGGCATTCGGGTTTGGGTTGACCTTTAGTGTGAAGTTGGGGTTGAGAAATCAATGTGTGTAAACTGTGGGGGTGCCCATACAACTGAGGATCCGAAGTGCCCTGTATGAGAGAGACACATTGAGATTGCCAGAGTTTGAGTGGGGAAGAATATTTCATATGCTGAGGCAGTAAGGAGAGTAGAGGATAGCCCAAGGATGAGGGAGCCCAAGGATGAGGGATTCCCCCCCCCCCCCCCCAACCTTATTAAGGTTGGATTTCTTGTGTTTATAGCCATGGTGATCAACTGCACTGCACTGATGGAGCGGAAATTGATGTGGTAGTTGCAGCAGCATAAAAATATTGGTGTGTGAGAGATTTTAGTGCACAATATCTACATGGAGTTTTGAAAGAAGGGGTTCCAACCTGCAAAAGGCAGCAGCACTCAACACAGTGTCTAGTCGGCCTGAAATTCACACGAAGAAGAAGAAAGTCTGCGTCTCGTCATCCGGAAAGCCACACAAAAAAGGAAAACTTTGTTGGTCAATCAAACATGGACGTTGGTGGTAATGGTGGTGGATTGATTGTTAACAATAAACAGAGGGCTATGTTACCCAACAAAAGTAGGGGTGAATTTGTCCGTAATCAAAGAAAAGACTCGGAGGTAAGGACAAAAAATACTGGTTTACTGTATTACGTTCTGCATCATAAATGCATGTTTTGTGCTAGCAACAAGCCGGACAGTAGCTAGCAACTAGCGCGTTAGCCGATACATGATAACTAGATATTTATTTATCCCGTGGTCCGTTTTCACCCATTACAATTGTTCTGATGGCCAACAGTAAGCTAGTCAAGAATTGTGGCTCGCTTTCAGAATTGTTAACCCTGAACACGGAACTGCCACTTGTCCAACGCTACCTGTTAGCTAGCTAGGTAACGTTTGCTACAGTAGTTTGCTACTTGCTATAGCTATCCAGCTTCTGTTTAAATATAGCTCAAGCCTTCTGCTATTCAGAACTCGTTACTATAGTAGATATATTACACTATTATATATTACAATATTAGGGCACTTCGGATCCCCCCCCCCCCTTTTGATCCTACAGCCTACTATGGGTTCACTGTATTGAATACTGTCAAATCCAAATGCAATGGACTTGCTCCATCTGGCTGCAAACTTAAAACAATATTTCCCTAAATAAAAAGACTACGGACATTGGAATGTGCCCACATTTTCGTCTCTTTGTGGTCCGAAATAGCAATACAGTAGTGTATTTTTGTCTGTGTTCCGACATAGGGCTTCTCTGAGTCTCCAGACCTCGAGTTTGAGTATGCAGATACAGACAAGTGGTCTGCGGAACTGTCAGGTGAGGTATTTCTGGACAACCTCCTTTATTATTTTTTAAATAGTGACCTCTATGACATATTCTCTTGTGAATTTGGTACCAACTTTGCCTACTTATCTTCTCCAGAGCTATACAGTTACACTGAAGGACCAGAATTTCTTCTCAACAGAAAATGCTTTGAGGAGGAATTCCGAATTCATGGTACATACCTTATCGACTTGAATGCGTTGTCTTCCTCCAGTGTGCTTATATAATACCTCTGACTGAGTGTGTTTTGTTACTGCCCTATCTCAGTGTCTGATGATAAATGGACTGAGCTGGACGTGTCTCAACACAGAGCTTACGCCATGCGTCTACTGGACGGCCTGGAGGTGATCACCAGGGAGAAGAGGCTGAAGGTGGCCAGGGCCATCCTTTACATGGCTCAGGGTAGGTCATCAGCTCTCAAGGCTTTAGCAGCATAAGTTGACTAAGGAAGCCTGTGAAGAGGTAGCTGTTGCCATATGTTTTTATAGTGAGGCAGCCAGCAAACAATGTTTCAGCACTTAAGTCATGTTTCCTATCTGTGGCTCTACAGGGACATTTGCAGAGTGCAGCTCTGAGGCAGAAGTGCAGCACTGGATGAGGTACAACATCTTCCTGCTGCTGGATGTTGGCACCTTCACTGCTCTGGTGGAGCTGCTCAACATGGAGGTTGAGTAAGTTGGAACTACAAATCAGTGAGATGTCATTGTTTTTGGGATGAAATTCTTTGCTATACAAAATGTTGTCAAAATCAGGTAGCTGATTCTTCTTTCTCTCCTCTTCTCCCCTCTCTCTCCTCTGCTTCTTCGCTCTCAGTAACAGTGCTGCCTGTAGCAGTGCAGTCAGAAAGCCAGCAATCTCCTTGGCTGACAGCACAGACCTCAGGTAAGATTACACATGGACTTTCCTGCAGCTCTATATAGTTATACACAAGTGTATTGGAGTCCTCTGATGCTAGTGTTCCTCAGGGTGCTGCTCAACATCATGTATCTGATGGTGGAGACCATCCAGCAGGAGGACCCAGCTGACTCACCTGAGTGGAGGGCCACCAGGGAGACCTTTAAAACAGAGCTGGGTAAGAGTGTGTTTTTATTAGATAGAAGGGTTTTGTAGAGGAGTCATTTTGGACTATAGTCTTTGCTCTTTCCCCCTCTCTCTCCCAGGCTCTCCTCTGTACAACAACGAGCCCATCTCTGTCATGCTTTTTGGCATGGTGACCAAGTTCTGCAGTGGCCACGCACCCCACTTCCCCATGAAGAAGGTTCTTCTGCTGCTGTGGAAGAGCATACTGGTGAGAGAGGGATTTTATCTTATTTAGCTGATTTTGGCTATTGTGTTAGCCAGGTACTTTTGGCTGGTATATATATTAGCCTCTTACAACATGTCTTCTCATCTTCTCCAGTTCACCCTCGGGGGGTTTGAACAGCTCCAGAACATTAAGGTGCGTAAGCGAGAGCAGCTGCGCTTGCCCCCCCTCCCAGAGGACAGCATCCGGGTCATCAGGAGCATGAGGGCAGCATCGCCTCCAGCTTCTGCTTCTGACCTCATTGAACAGCAACAGAAACGGGCACGTCGTGAACACAAGGTAACCTCTACCGTGCCTGAATGAAATCTCAATGCAAGGCAACAAAGTGAAGGCAGCCCCCTGTTTGACACCTGCTCAATGTAACATTGTCAGGCTCATTTGAAAAGTACCCTTTCCTCTCCATTAGTCCCTGACAAAACAGGACAACCTGGATGCCTTCAATGAGAAGGACCCCTACAAGTCAGATGACCCTCGTGAAGATGAGGATGACAACGATGACAATGACAACTCCATGGAGGTGGAGCCTTTTCCCATGGAGCGGGATGAGGTCATGCCCCCGCCCATCCCACACCCCCCCTCAGAGAGGGTGAACTTCCCCAAGGGTCTGCCCTGGGCACCCAAAGTCAGGTACGGTGCGGGGCTGAGGGAGACCTCGAGAAGACCATTTGCTACAGATTAATGCTGTGTCTTTAGATGTACTTTGTGGTTTTATGTGTCTTGTATAATGTGCCTAATAGTGTATGACTATTTTTTTTGTTTTGTTTGCTTTTACAGGGAAAAGGACATAGAACATTTCCTGGAATCAAGTAGAAGCAAATTTATTGGCTATACACTTGGAAAGTAAGTTCAATTGGTGTTTTTTTTTTCTTCATTTAAAGATGCACTATGCAGAAATCGCTCCGCCATTTCCAGATTGCTAAAATTCTAATGGTTAACCTAATTTTTTTGTGACAAAACAAGCAAGTACAGTGTAGAATATTATTGTTCCCTCTAAAGCGCTGTGAAATATCTTTTCCAAAACCAAAAATATATTATTTTCAGCTGTTTGAAGCTGGTGTACAAAACCCAAAGTAAAAGATGCAAAACAAAACTTGAGAACGGGAAGTATAGAAATAGCTCACATAGAACAGATCTACAGCTTCTTAGACTTGCTTTCAATGCGAATAACATATCTATAACACACTTTTCTATGTGAATTTGGTTGGGTTGCCCAAGAGGATACTACGGGATTTTGGTAACGAGGCCCTTTATCTACTTACCCACGGTCAGATGAACTTGTGCATACCATTTTTATGTTTCTGTGTTTGAAGGAAGTTGCTAACTGGCGCTAGCGCAAACCATAGTCTTCCAGTCATTGCACTAATGCTAGTTAGCATTGGCTCGTGAAACTACCTCTTAACTTCCTACATACTGGACGCAGATAAATAAAAATGATATCCACAAGCTCATTGCCCAAATCTTGAAGTATCCCTTTAACAGAGATTTACTATTCGTCTTGAAAAGTAGTTTCCTGTCGAGGATCATTGACCTAGATTTCGTGGTTATTTGTATTGCAGTGACACAGATACAGTTGTCGGCCTACCCAGACCCATCCATGAAAGCATCAGAACATTGAAGCAGGTATTATGCAGTTCTCAATATGTCTCAAGCATTGTTAAACATGGATTGATGTTCTAGTTCTTGCTTAATAATCCTGCATTGTGCCTGAAAGAGAGCGGCTCAAGTTGGGCTGGTCTGTGACTCACTGACACGTTATTATTCAGAAGAATGGTGCAACCTCAGAGTGTCACACAATTGAGAACTTAATTTCCAGAGGATATGAGTTGGATGTGGTTCTGTACAAAGAGATGATATGAATGAATATATACAGATAGCAATACAATGAGTGGGTAATTGGATACAGTAGCACAAGCAATATAATTGTTATCCCGCTAAAGTCTATGCATTTGGTTGAGGGGGGTTATACTAAGCTAATGTGAAATTGTTTTAATATGTCGTACCAAGGATAATTTTGATATTTGATTTGATATAACGTTGAGTTTTGCCTCACTCCGTTTAGCCCATAAAAACACGTTGAATAACATTCATACATGGAAAAACTGTCAAAAAAGGAAGTATATTGTAAAGTGGGACCCATATTTAGTCCCTTTTCCTTGCTCAACACTACTTCCATACTTCCATTCATTAAAAAAAATTATAATAATAACAGTTCCGGGTTACGTTTTGATGAGTCTTGTGAAGCTTTTGGGCGTCGTAGAACAAATCAACATGTTGGTGAGAATCTAGGCTTGAGATGATGGCGTCATTAGTTTGTAGCTCAAAACGTTTGGATTCTACAGACAGAAGTTGGCACATTGGTGGGACCAACTTCAGATGAGTCCCGTGACACTTGTGGGAAGTTGAAAGAAACATTGATTTTGGGAGAGTCTCAGCTTTCCATAGTGGGGTCATATAGTGCCTTCAGAAGGTATTCACACACTCCATATTTTGTTGTTACAACCTTGATTTAAAATATATTAAATAGAGATTTTTTATCACTGGCCTACACACAATACCCTATCATTTCAAAGTGGCATTATGTTTTTTCTAAATTGTCTTGGGGGGGGGGAAAAAATCTCTTGAATCAATAAGTATTCAGCCTCTGTTGGCAAGCCTAAATAACTTCAGGAGTAAATATTTGCTTAACTCACAAGTTGCATGGACTCAATCTGTGTACAATAATGGTGTTTAACATGATTGTTGATTGACTACCTTATCTCTGTACCCCACACACACAATTATCTGTAAGGTCCCTTAGTCGATAAATGAATTTCAAACACAGGTTCAACCACAAAGATCAGGGCGGTTTTCCAGTGCCTAGCAAAGAAGGGCACCTATTGGTAGATGGGTAAAAAAGCAGACATTGAATATCCCTTTGATCATGGTGAAGTTATTAGTTACACGTTGTATGGTCTATCAATACACCCAGTCACTGGGTGTATTGATACAGGTGTCTTTCCTAACTCAGTTACCGGAGGAAGGAAACTGCTCTGGGATTTCACCATGAGGCCAATAGTAACTTTAAAACAGAGTTTAATGGCTGTGAAAGGAGAACCGTGGCTGGATCAACAACATTTGAGTTACTCCACAATACTAACCTAAATGACAGAGTGAAAAGGAAGCCTGTAGAGAATAGACATATTCCAAAACATGCATCCTATTTGCAATAAGGCACTAAAGTAATACAAAAAAAATGTGGCAAAGCAATTCACTTTTGGTCCTGAATACAAAGTGTTATGTTTGGGGCAAATCCAATACAACACACTACTGAGTCCCACTCTCCATATTTTCAGGCATAGAAGTGGCTGCATCATGTAATGGGTATGCTTGTAATCGTTAAGGACAGGGGAGTTTTTCAGATTTAAAAAAATAAATGGAGCTAAGCACAGGCAAAATCCTTGAGGAAAACCTGGTTGTCTGCTTTCCACCAGACACTGGGAGATTAATTCACCTTTCAGCGGGACAGTAACCTTAAACACAAGGCCGAGTCTTCACTGGAATTGCTTGCTAAGAAGATGGTGAATGTTCATGAGTGGCAGAGTTACAGTTTTGACCTAAATCTACTTTAAAATCTATGGCAAAACCTGAAAAAATTTTTTCTAGCAATGGTCAACAACAATTTGACAGAGCTTGGAGAATTTAGAAAATAATTATGGGCAAATGTTGCACAATCCAGGTGTGGATAGCTCTTAGAGACTTACCTAGAAAGACTCACAGCTGTAATCGCTGCCAAAGGTGATTCTAACATATTGACTCGGGTGTGAATACCAATGGCTGTGCACCTGCCCAGTCATGTGAATTGGAAATAAGATGCTAATATATTTCATTTTCAATAAATTTGCAAAAATGTCTAAACATTTTTTCACATTGTCATTATCGGGTAGATTGGTGAGAGAAAAATATATATTTAACCCATTTTGAATTCAGGCTGTAATGCAACAAAATGTGGTAAAGTCTACACTTGTTGTATTCGGCACATGTGGCAAATAAAGTTTGAGGGGCATGAATCATTTCTGAAGGCACTGTCTTACACTGAACAAAAATATAAACGCAACATGCAACAATTTCAAAGATTTGACTGAGTTACAGTTCATATAAGGAAATCAGTCAATTGAAATAAATTCATTAGGCCCTAATCTATGGATTTCAGTTAACTGGGCAGGTGAGCAGCCATTGGTGGGACTGGGGGGGGCATAGGCCCACCCACTTGAGAGCCAGGCCCACCCACTGGAGAGCCTGGGCCAGCCAAACAAAATGTTTTTCCCCACAAAAGGGCTTTATTACAGACCAAAATACTCCTCAGTATAATCATCTGTCTGGATGGTTGGTCTCAGATGATCGCGCAGGTGAAGAAGACATGTGAAGGTCCTGGGCTGGCGAGGTTACACATGGTTTGAGGCGGCTCATGGTACAGAATTAAACATTAAATTCTCTGGCAACAGCTCTGGTGGACATTGCTGCAGCCAGCATGCCAATTGCCCACTCTCTCAACTTGATGTAACCTTTATTTAACTGGGCAAGTCATTTATTTTTGATACATCTGTGGCGTTGTGTGACCCAACTCCACATTTTAGTGGCTTTTATTGTCCCCAGCACAAGGTGCACCTGTGTAATGATCATGCTGTTTAATCAGCTTCTTGAAATTCATCCACCTGACAGGTGTGACATAATCTTGGCAAATGAGAAATGCTCACTAATAGGGATGTGAACCAAATTTGAGAAGGTTTTTGTGTGTATGGAGCATTTCTGGAATCTTTTATTTCAGTTCAAGAAACATGGGTCCAACACTTTACATGTTGCTTTTGTATTTTTGTTCAGTATAGTTAGTAGCCCAAACCGTTCGGATGCTACAGACGTTTTTGTCCTGGTCTGAGAAACACCACTGTTGCTCTGCCACCTTCCACAGCAGATGCGGAAGGCCTACATTGGCGGATTGAGATGCAGCCCATGCAGAAAACCATATCTATAACTTAAATAGACAGCTTTTTATGGAAGATTTTTTTATTTTTATTATGGTCATTCGATTTCTGGGTGGACATCGATTCTAGGGGGATAGGGATGTACGAAAAGGACTGTATAACACCTAGCACAACTACTATGAACAACTAACAATACAGATTGGAACCGTAAACAGCGAACACAAGTTACAATAGTTACACCAACTCAACTTTGTCCACTCACTCCATTACACATGTCCACTTGGAGAGAAACTGAGGATTCTCTGACCTTTGAAGGGCTGTCAGGTTTCTGGCCCTCTAGCAACCTGACCCTAGCACCCTATCAATGGCCTGGTCACTGGGATTGAGGGGCAGGTTTATCATCCCCCAGTCTCTCTGGCACTGTTGCGGGATGGGTGGCGTGAGGTGATGAGAGAGGGACCTCACCACTGGTAGTGGGAAGACCGTGACAGTGTTCTCCATTTCCTTGCAGCATAAGTACATCTCTATAGCTGAGATTCAGATTGCCAAGGAGGATGAGTTTCAGAAAACTCCATTGTCAGGGGTGAGTGCCAATGCATATCACTGACCTATCACTGCAGGAATATTACTGTGCAAGAGAAAGGGCAACAAGTGTTTATTTAAAAAAAAATGTATTGTGTTTGTTTATAGGGGGAAGAGGATGTGGAGATGTGCTCCACTGAGCTGCTATACCAGGGCATTCTTCCCAGCTTGCCTCAGTACATGGTGAGTGTTCTGCTCCCCTTGTATGCTGATGAACATAGATCTCCAGTCCATTTCTATCACCTCTAAGCCCTTGGCAAAATTAACCTGTGACTCTTCTCCCTATCAGATTGCCCTGCTGAAGATCCTGCTGGCGGCAGCCCCCACCTCCAAGGCCAAGACAGACTCCATCAACATCCTGGCAGATGTGCTGCCTGAGGAGATGCCGTGAGTCAACTGTTCGTTTTGAAAGGGAGCTGTATTCAGTTGAGCTCCAATTGAAAGGGTTTGATTTGATACTGTATCTGCAGGACCACGGTGCTCCAGAGCATGAAGCTTGGTGTAGATGTTAACCGCCACAAGGAGATCATTGTTAAGGCCATCTCTGCCATCCTGCTGCTGCTTCTCAAACACTTCAAACTCAATCACATCTACCAGGTACTGGCAACCCACACTCAACCACTGTCACCAAATACAGTCAAACTCTGACTTAGCCTCATCTACCAAGTATTGACAACCACTTAATAGGAGTGGTAATTTCTCACAAGCACCTCAAACTTGTGAATGGTCTTACCTTGCCTTACCCTTCAGTTTCTTGTGGGATTTTTTTCAACAGTTTGAGTACATGGCTCAGCACCTGGTGTTTGCCAACTGTATTCCTCTCATTCTCAAGTTCTTCAACCAGAACATCATGTCTTACATCACAGCCAAGAACAGGTACGTTGGTTGATTTGAGCCATTTCAAGACTCAGATGATCAAGAAGTTCTGTGACCTTTTTTTAGTAATCATCTCTCTCACCACCTTTCTCATTCTATCTCCTGCAGTATTTCTGTGCTGGACTTCCCTTACTGTGTGGTGCATGACCTTCCGGAACTTACTGCAGAGAGTTTGGTAAGTTGCACACTCCATCCCTCACATAATTGAAATACTTATTGTAATATGAGCTGCTGAACTTAAACAAACACCTAGGAAATGTTGTTGTAGAAGAGGTGAGGAAAACACCAGGGTACCTAATGGAAGTGTTACAGTAGTCAAACATTGGAGGTGAGGTGTTGGTACCAATTGGTTGGTTTGTCTGTGTTCTTCAGGAGGCTGGAGACATTAACCAGTTCTGCTGGAGGAACCTGTTCTCCTGTATCAACCTGTTGAGGATTCTGAACAAGCTGACCAAGTGGAAGCACTCCAGAACCATGGTGAGGGAGAGACCCACCCACCCAAAACAATGCAGAGTTATTCTTATTCACTAGGAGAGACATCAGTCTGCGATTCTTTTAGATCAGAATTTCATACCTTGCACCTCTCTCTGTCAGATGCTGGTGGTGTTCAAGTCTGCACCTATCCTGAAGAGGGCGCTGAAGGTCAAACAGGCCATGATGCAGCTGTATGTCCTCAAGCTGCTCAAAGTGCAAACCAAGTACTTGGGCCGCCAGTGGAGGAAGAGCAACATGAAGACCATGTCTGCCATCTACCAGAAGGTCCGCCATCGCCTCAATGACGATTGGGCCTACGGTAACGGTGAGTTGCTGTCAACACAAATCGACCCAGAAAAAGTCCATTGAGTTTTTCAGTCAGTGATTGACATGATATGATTGGGAGCCTCATAGCTGCTATCATAGACGTAACCGTGAAACATTTCCCCACAATGACTGTGAACTGCTAAATGTAAGCACCCCTACGTTTATCAAGTTACCCCATTACCCTAAGTAATGAGCTTCCATGTTTCTTTGACAGCAGACCTGGATGCGCGGCCCTGGGATTTCCAGGCAGAGGAGTGTGCTCTGCGCGCCAACATTGAGCGCTTCAACAGCCGCCGCTACGACAACAACCAGAGCAACCCTGACTTCCTGCCCGTGGACAACTGCCTGCAGAGCGTTCTGGGACAGCGTGTCGACCTGCCGGAGGACTTCCAGATGAACTATGACCTCTGGCTGGAGCGAGAGGTCTTCTCCAAGCCAATATCCTGGGAAGAGCTACTGCAATGAGACAGGGCTGGGGTTGGGTGGTGGTGCTATAAGGAGGTTTTCATTACACCTCCCCAAGGTGGTAACAATGGTCTATATCCCCACCTCTTTAAGTGTACCTCCTATAAGTGCAAATGTTGCTGAACAAGCATATCTGTTACTTAAAGACAGCATTCATAGAGCACTGCATTTGTTTGTGAAAACGATGCAGACATGAGTCCCAATAACAAACCTTATCCTTGCATTGTTGTCACCTCATGCAGAGAGGAGTAACAAGTCAGTAAGTTATATTTAGGAGATAAAGGGTCAACAGCAAAGCCACCTAATTGTGGACCTTCTGCATTTCCCCTGCACAGTTGGACCAATCATTTATAATCCCTGAATCCAGGCACTAGACCAGGGTTTCCCAAACTTGGTCCTGGGGCCCCCCCTGGGTACATGTTTTGGTTTTTGCCCTAGCACTACACAGCTGATTCAAATAATCAAAGCTTGATGATGAGTTGTGTAGTAATAGGGCAATAACCAAAACGTCCAGAATCAAGTTTGGGGAAACCTTGGGGTAGATTTATCCCATGTAGAACCCTTTTTCGTTTTGAACTGGACCTTTTTACAGAGTGCTATAGGTCTTATCAGCCTTGTCAAACCTCCCAGGGTGGGGATGTTAACCCTTTGTATTCCGGACTTCTTACACACTTAACCCCACTTCTGGGTGGCGGCCCAGTACTTTGCCCTTCAAGCACTACAGTATAGTATGATAACCCTTAGGAACAAGTTCAAAATAAAAAGTGTTCTGTTTGTAAGGGAGGAGTTGCTTGAGTGTGTACAGTATGTGTCTGACTTATGGTTACTGCTTTAACCTCCTGTTGATCAGGCTTTTGAGTCCTTTTTTGATGTTCCACTGTTACTCTACGCACTGAGTGTCCATTGGCTTGTATGAATCACATACCTGTATGCAACCCAGGCGGAGACCATTTGGTTTGGTATTAAGACATTTTAATTAAATTTACAGACTAACGTTTTAACCTAAAGCAACAGAAAAACGTGCTGGCGCACTCCACAACCTGGTTGAATAAGAACTTGGAAAATGTACTTTATTGTGTGTGTGTATACAGTATTTTTGAGAGAGTGAAGAAAGAAACAAAATGAGCCCTATGTTATTATTTGTGGTTCTCACTTAAGCTAACAGGTGTTTGTTTTTTTTACTCAAGGGAACAATTTTGCCCACCTGATAACTCCTCAGATTTAAGAATTTTATAGTTGCATTGTGCTTATACCTATTTGCTGCTTCAATTTTTTTTTTTGGTCTTATGGTTATTAAATCTAAGATGGAGAAATGAAAACAGATGTTGGGGAAAAAAACTTATTTATCATGGCTTTTGTCAATCTGTTTTACATTGTATGACTAAAAATACTGGATAAAAAGAATGCTCCCTCTTGCTCTGTCATTCTTGTTTTTGCTTTATTTATATAATGGAATAAGACATATTTCTGTCAAACATCTTGATTTTTTTTCCCCTTTTAAACTCAGCAAACAAAGAAATGTCCCTTTTCCAGGATCCTGTCTTTCAAAGGTAATTTGTAAAAATCCAAATAACTTCACAGATCTTCTTTGTAAATGGTTTAAACACTGTTTCCCATGCTTGTTCAATGAACCATAAATAATTAATGAACGTGAACCTGTGGAACGGTCCCTAAGACACTAACAGCTTACTGACGGGAGGCAATAAGGTCACAGTTATGAAAACTTAGGACACTAAAGAGGCCTTTCTACTGACTGAAAAACACCAAAAGAAAGATCCCCAGGGTCCCTGCTCATCTGTGTGAACGAGCCTTAGGCATGCTGCAAGGAGGCATGAGGACTGCAGATGTGGCCATGGCAATAAATTGCAATGTCTACTGTGAGACGCCTAAGACAGCGCTACAGGGAGACAGGACAGACAGCTGATCGTCCTCGCAGTGGTAACAACACCGGCACAGGATCGGTACATCCAAACATCACACCTGCAGGACAGGTACAGGATGGCAACAACTGCCCAAGTTACACCAGGAACGCACAATCCCTCATCAGTGCTCAAGACTATTCGCAATAGGCTCAGAGACGCTGGACTGAGGGCTTGTAGGCCTGTTGTGAGGCAGGTCTTCACCAGACATCACCGGCAACAATGTCACCTATGGGCACAAACCCACCGTCGCTGGACCAGACAGGACTGGCAAAAAGTGCTCTTCACTGATGAGTTGCGGTTTTGTCTCACCAGAGGTGATGGTCGAATTTGCGCTTATCATCGAAGGAATGAGCGTTACACCGAGGCCTGTACTCTATAGCGGGATCGATTTGGAGGTGGAGGGTCCGTCATTGTCTGGGGCGGTGTGTCACAGCATCATCGGACTGAGCTTGTTGTCATTGCAGGCAATCTCAACGCTGTGCGTTACAGGGAAGACATCCTCCCTCGTGGTACCCTTCCTGCAAGCTCATCCTGACATGACTCTCCA
Source organism: Oncorhynchus mykiss (assembly GCF_057628025.1). Lineage (NCBI taxonomy): Eukaryota > Metazoa > Chordata > Actinopteri > Salmoniformes > Salmonidae > Oncorhynchus > Oncorhynchus mykiss. Next base: position 53,258,843 of record NC_143028.1, read on the forward strand.
ACATGACAATGCCACCAGCCATACTGCTCGTTCCGTGCGTGATTTCCTGCAAGACAGGAATGTCAGTGTTCTGCCATGGCCAGCGAAGAGCCCGGATCTCAATCCCATTGAGCACGTCTGGGACCTGTTGGATCGGAGAGTGAGGGCTAGGGCCATCCCCCCCCAGAAATGTCCGGGAACTTGCAGGTGCCTTGGTGGAAGAGTGTGGTGACATCTCACAGCAAGAACTGGCAAATCTGGTGCAGTCCATGAGGAGGAGATGCACTGCAGCACCTAATGCAGCTGGTGGCCACACCAGATACTGACTGTTACTTTTGATTTTGAACCACCCCCCTCCCCCCCTTTGTTCAGGGACACATTATTCAATTTATGTTAGTCACGTGTCTGAGGAACTTGTTCAGTTTATGTCTCAGTTGTTGAATCTTGTTATGTTCATACAAATATTTACACATGTAAAGTTTGCTGGAAAATAAACGCAGTTGACAGTGAGAGATCGTTTCTTTTTTTTTACTGAGTTTAGTGAACTTTTGCTAACAACTACTGCTTTCACAGACTATCCACATTGACTCAATGCTCATCCATAGGTCTCTAACCACTCAACCTATGCTACTGCTAAAATTATTATTGATTTGATTTATTACTCCGTTATGCTGCTATCCATTGATTATTGATTGCCATTAGTATTTATCTACTTATCCTACTACTGGTCACTATTACTCCTGTTTACATGTATATATTACCATAAGTATCTACATATTCCTACTACCAGTCACTTTTCAGCTCTGTTTACATGTACATTACCATTCAAAAGTTTGGACACACCTACTCATTCCAGGGTTTTTCTTTTTTTTACTATTTTCTACATTGTAGAATAATTGTGAAGACATCAAAACTATGAAAGAACAATCATGTAGTAACCAAAAAATGTGAAACAAATCAAAATATATTTTAAATTATTTGAAGTAGCCAGCCTTTACCTTGAATACAGCTTTGCACACTCTTGGCATTCTCTCAACCAGCTTCATGAGGTAGTCACCTGGAATGCATTTCAATTAACAGCCGTGCCTTGTTAAAAGTACATTTGTGGGATTTCTTACCTTTATGCTTTTGAGCCAATCACTTGTGTTGTGACAAGGTAGGGGTGGTATACAGAAGATAGCCCTATTTGGTAAAAGACCAAGTCCATATTATGGCAAGAACAGCTCAAATAAGCAAAGAGAAATGACAGTCCATCATTACTTGTAAGACATGAAGGTCAGTCAATCTGGAAAATTTCAAGAACTTTTAAGTTTCTTCAAGTGCAGTGGCAAAAACCATCAAGCGCTATGATGAAACTGGCTCTCATGAGGACCGCCACAGGAAAGGAAGACCCAGAGTTAACTCTGCTGCAGAGGATTAGTTCATTAGAGTTAACTGCACCTCAGATTGCAGCCCAAATAAATGCTTCACAGAGTTCAAGTAACAGACACATCTCAACATCAAGTGTTCAGAGGAGACTGTGTGAATCAGGCCTTTTTTAGCTTAACATCTCCACCTGCCCTGAATGATGGGTCGCCACTCGTGCACATGTAACCTATAGCCTGTTTGAGAGAAATGTAATTATTAAATATTGTAAGAGCTTTCATTGGCTGCTTATGCCCCCTTTATGTATCCTATGGTTCTGACTTGGTGTACAGGGAGAATACTGTAAGAACGGCCCATGTTCTGAATTCTGTCACTGTGCATTTCAAAAGTGCTGAACAAATAGTCATATTCACTACGTCCGTCCTAGCTCGCTCATTAATGTCTTTATCGAAATTACAGATTGCCTCTTATCCGCTTGTCATCCCGTTATGCCATAGTTTGTACATCTGAATTATCAGTAGAAACCATATTTGTTTAAGCAAGTCAGACATATCAGATATGTATTTTTAAAAGGCAGTAAATTTGTCTGAATGAACTGTTTCGCTGCCAAGGATTCATGGCGCTGAAAAGAAAGCTCTGATGTTGGGACAGCTTTATGTAGGCCCCAGTGGTGTGAAGTACTTAAGTAAAATACTTTAAAGTCCTACTTAAGTAGTTTTGGGGGGGTATTTGTACATTACTTTACCATTTATATTTTTGACAAACGTTTTTTTTTCTTCTCTACATTCCTAAAGAAAATGATGTACTTTTTACTCCATACATTTTCCCTGACACCCAAAAGTACTTGTTACATTTTGAATAGAGAAATTGTCTAATTCACCAATTATCAAGAGAACATCCCTAGTCATCTCTACTTCCACTGATCTGACAGACTCACTAAACACAAATGCTTTATTTCTGAATGATGTCTGAGTGTTGGTGTGCCCCTAGCTGTCCGTAAATTTATTTAAAAAAACAGATTGTGCCATCTGGTTTGTTTAATATAAGGAATTTGAAATGATTTATACTTTTACTTTTGATACTTACGTAAGTGCATTTTAACAATTACATTTACTTTTGATACTTAAGTATATTTAAAGCAAATACTTTAAGATTTTTACTCAAGTAGTATTTTACTGGGTGACTTTCACTTTTACTGGAGTCATTTCCTTTTAAGATATCTTTACTTTCACTCAAGTATGACAGTTGGGTGCTTTTCCAACCAGGCCATAACAGTTTGTGGACACCGTTTGTCACCGTTATAGTGCAATTAATTCATTGTTAAGTGTTGTGTAGGGGCTTTGCTGGCATGCATATAACATTTTGGGGGGGAGTTTGCCCCACAAAGATTTACATGCTATAATCGCCACAACTGGAGAGACCAGACAATAAATGTGTAGCGACGCTCCCCATCCAACCTGACAGAGCTTGAGAGGATCTGCAGAGAAGAATGGGAGAAACTCCCCAAATACAGATGTGCCAAGCTTGTGGCATCATAACCAAGAAGACTCCAGGCTGTAATCGCTGCCAAAGGTGCTTCCACAAAGTACTGAGTAAAAGGTCTGAATACTTATGTAATGCACTGTACTTGCATACTCGTGTTTCTTTAACTCAATTCGTAGTTATGTGTTTTTTTGTATATTGTTTTTATTATACTATATATATTATTAGCACTGCATTGTTGGGAATGAGCTGTCAAGTAAAGAACAAGAAGGCCGAAATATACACATTTCACCTGACATGACCATTACGCACATTACACATGATGGGTGTGGAAACAATTAAATTCACTTTGGTACACAATCTATCATAATTAATCAGAGGTACATATGGTCACAAAGGATTATACACATACAAATGGGTTCAAGTTAAAACCTAGGCAACAGTAAAAATATTATGTTGGAAACTGTTGGAATAACCGCCCATGTGAACATTACACCCAGGATGCGTGGTGGCCGTAAATATAATTCCAGTGGCCTATTTAAAAAACAACCTGTGTATCTCTAATAATTTGATATCAATGAGATCGGAACATGTAGTAGTTACATAATCTGATATATATGTAGAAAATGACCAAGTAGGAGACCTGGAAGGCAAGACCATTAAAGTGACATTCATGTATGAAATGGTCTGATATCAAACTCCTGGATCAGACCTTTTGGAGACATGGTGCACAAAAAAATTGTATCCAATACAATTCTCTTCTCAGTAATAGATTATCAGTATCTTCCCCCTCCTATGAGTCTTAACATGTTCGATGCCAATGTATCTCAAAGAGCTGTTGTGACGAGCCTCTATGAAATGCGCAGCCACAGGGTTTATCTGGTCAATAGTCTTGATATTTCACCTGTGTTCCGCTATCCCTGTTTTCAGAGCTCGTTTCGTTGGTCCAACATAGCCTATCATAGACCACAAATACATTTGATCAGATACATCATTTTTTTGTGGAATACGTAATGATGCCCTTAATCTTGATGACCTTGCCCATAACAGGCTGATTGAACATTTGTCCGTAAAGTTACACTGGGTACATCGGCCACCTCTGTAATTAACGTCTGGCACAATTTCATGGCACCGGTGGAAGTTCAGCGTTTGACTGATGTTGGAGGCGTGTCTTAAGACCACCCGCAGTGTTTATTTAAATATTGTTTTTATTCTATTAATTATATTATTATTATTATTATTATCACTGCATTGTTAGGAAAGAGCTCTCAATGTCAGAACTATTTTCTACATGTTGTATCCCTCAGCATCTCTCTGATTCAACCACTTCCCCTCAGCTCTCACGAACATACCAAGAAATGACAAGGAGTGCCACCTCACTTTACAGAATCGAAACTCTTGTCTTTCTGGCGGAAATGAAACTTGTTCCAGTCAGTGGTATCAGTTTGTTCTCAGATATGGCAGTGTCTGGTGTATCAGTCAGGATGGACCACCTCAGCTGTCCACTCTGTCAGGAGGTGCTCAGGACTCCTGCTGCTATTCCATGTGGGCACACCTTCTGCAGTCTCTGCATCCAGGACTTCTGGGACAATGAAGAAAAGCATGGTCGTTTCTGCAGCTGCCCTGAATGCCAATATACCTTTCACCCGAGGCCTAACCTGATCAAGAACATTGCTCTGGCTGAAATGGTGGAAGCCATGGAGAAGTCCAGGCGTAGAAATAATGTGGGTTCCGTAGGTAAGCACAGACCTGCTGCAGCCTGCCATCAGGCAGGGCCATCGTCCAGTCAGACTCAGGAAAAGGCCAGACCCATGAAGAGTCCCCAAACCCCTACAGTCTCAGAGGCACTGAAGAGCAGAGTATGTCCCACACATGACAGACTGCTGGAGGTTTACTGCTGTGATGATGATCAATGCATCTGCCTTCTGTGCGCCCTGGTTGAGCACAAAGCACACTCCACTTTGTTCGTGAATGAGGGATGGAGCAGGAAACAGGTACTGACCTATAAACTTAAATCTGTTGCTGCAAGTATCCCAAGGATTATGTGTAGAATGCACATTTGATCACTTATTGCTTCAATTCAAATAAGTAAGTAAATTGAACTTATTTCCCTTGTGCGTTCCAGGATTTATGAGATCATTTTTGGTTTAACCTTTTAAATATTTAATCTGTAGATGTATTTTCCTTCCACAGAAACAGCTCCAGGACCTTAAGAAGGAATCAAAAAGAAGGATCAAAAAGAGAGAAAAGGAGCAGAAGGACCTGACAGAGAGCATACAGAGGATTAAGGTGGGTATATAGTAGGTCAGAGAAGGAAGTGAAAATAGTTATTTACGGTGCTCTCAGGACTAAACCAACTAATGGCAATGTCTATGTCTCCTTCCTACCTTATGGGTGTACATTGCCCCAGCTGCCCAGGGGGCCCCCACTGAAATGTGTTAAAATCAGCTTTATATGGCCTATATCTTTAAAAATGAAAAAGTCAAAGGTTCTGAAAAAAAAATTAAAAAATTGCCTCTAACTGTATGTGTAACAGGAAGGTAGTAGGGCTGCTGAAGAGCACTGCGAGGGCGTCCTCGCTGGGCTGATTGACTCCCTCCAGAGGCACTACTCCACCACAGTCAGAGAGCTGATCAGGGCCCAGGAGACAGCTGTAGTGGCTCAGGCTGAGAGCTCCCTGTGCAACCTGGAGACAGACATTGCTGAGCTGAAGAAGAAAGACACTGAGCTGGAGGAGCTGTCACAGACAGATGATGATATCCACTTCCTCCAGGTATGGTTAGTGTCATCACAGGCTGTACCCACTGGGCACACACTGGTTGAATCAATGTTTCCACTTAATTTCAATGAAATTATATTAAACCAACGTGGAATTGACATTGAATTGACGTCACCACATCATTTCAACATGGACATTTGGGTAATATTTGGTTGAGACATTGATCAATGAGATTTCAACCTTTGTTCACCCAATCAAAAAGACAGCGAGAAGTTTGTTAAATTACCAATGTGTTATCACTATGCTTTCAACCATCTAAAAGCACAATCAAATTCCAATGGAAAAAACATTTCTGATTTATGGTTTAGTTGCCATCTAAATGTGTTATCACTGCGCTTTCAACCATTTAAAGCACAACAAAATTCAAATGGGATACAATGTCAGATATTTTGTATTTACACAACAACTTAATGTGTCATCACTCTGCATAATCAAATATCACAACCAAATTACCTGGATTGCAGTTGAGATTGCATTAAAAGTACATAGTTCAAGTGTCCAATGGTGTTCGAGATTCTGCACAGATTATTCTAGCATGCTTTCTATGATTACGTAGGAAAATATTGATAGTTACAGTACCCTAACCTCAAAATGTGGCCATGGATGTGTTACTCATTTTAAGGTTAAATAAATCCTGTTACAGTAGTTTGTAAGATAGCCTTAACATTAGGCTATTTACTGTATTAAAAAAGTCATATTGAATTGTGTTTGGTTGACAACAACCAAATATCAACATTTAAAGGATATCTAATGCTTGGACAGTTTCATCTTAGCCACTGGCTTAATTCTTTTAGATTTGATATTATTTCACCTTTATTTAACCAGGTAGGCTAGTTGAGAACAAGTTCTCATTTACAACTGCGACCTGGACAAGATAAAGCAAAGCAGTGCGTCACAAACAACAACACAGAGTTACACATGGAATAAACAAACATACAGTCAATAATACAATAGAAAAAGTCTATATACCCAAATGAGGTAAGATTAGGGAGGTAAGGCAATAAATAGACCATAGTGGCAAAATGATTACAATATAACAATTAAACACTGGAGTGATAGATATGCAGAAGACACATGTGTAAGTAGAGATACTGGGGTGCAAAGGAGAAAAATAAATAACAGTATGGGGATGAGGTAGTTGGATGGGCTATTTAAGGATGGGCTATGTACAGGTGAAGTGATCTGTGAGCTGCTCTGACAGCTGGTGCTTAAAGTTAGTGAGGGAGATATGAGTCTCCAGCTTCAGTGATATTTCTGCAGTTCGTTTCAGTCATTGGCAGCAGAAAACTGTAAGGAAAGGCGGCCAAAGTAGGAATTGGCTTTGGGGGTGACCAGTGAAATATGATTAGGCACATATACATGTATGATTATGATAGAGGAACCCAAGTCTAGATTTAACCTTAGCCTGCAGCTTTGATATGTGCTGAGAGAAGGACAGTGTACTGTCTATCCATACTCTCAAATACTTATATGAGGTGACTACCTCAAGCTCTAAACCCTCAGCGGTAGTAATCACACCGGTGGGGAGAGGGCATTCTTCTTACCAAACCACATGACCTTTGTTTTGGAGGTGTTCAGAACAAGGTTAAGGGCAGAGAAAGCTTGTTGGACACTAAGAAAGCTTTGTTGTAGAGCGTTTAACACAAAATCCGGGAGGGGCCAGTTGAGTTTTTTGACCGTATCATCTGCATATAAATGGATGAGAGAGCTTCCTACTGCCTAAGCTATGTTGTAGATGTAAATTGAGAAGAGTGTGGGGCCTAGGATCGAGCCTTGGGGTACTCCCTTGGTGACAGGCAGTGGCTGAGACAGCAAATGTTCTGACTTTATACACTGCAATCTTTGAGAGAGGTAGTTAGCAAACCAGGCTAAAGACCCCTCAGAGACACCAATACTCATTAGCCGGCCCACAAGAATGGAATGGTCTACCATATCCAAGGCTTTGGCCAAGTCAATAAAAATAGCAGCACAACATTCCTTAGAATCAAGGGCAATGGTGACATAATTTAGCACCTTTAAGTTTGCGGTGACACATCCTTAACCTGAGCAGAAACCAGATTGCATACCAGAGAGAATACTATAGACATCAAGAAAGCCAGTCAGTTGATTATTGACAAGTTTTTCCAACACTTTTGATAAACAGGGCAAAATAGAAATTGGCCTATAACAGTTAGGATCAGCTTGATCTTCCCCTTTAAATAAAGGACACGAAGAGCCTGCCTTCCAAGCAATGAGAACCTCCCCAGAGAGGTCAGACAGGTTAAAAGGGTCAGAGACAGGCTTGGCGATGATCGGCCTGCAACCTTAAAGAAGAAAGGATCTAAACCATCTGACCCAGATGTTTATTGGGGTCAAGTTTAAGGAGCTCCTTTAGCACCTCAGACTCAGTGACTGCCTGCAGGGAGTAACTTTGTAGCGGGGCAGGGGACAAAGAGGGAGGAGCATCAATGCTAGTCGCATTAGAAGGGGTGGGAAATGAGGAAATGTTGGATGGGCAAGAAGGCATGGCTGAGTCAAATACGAATCCTGACTTAATGAAGTGGTGATTAAAGAGCTCAGCCATGTGCTCCTTGTCAGTAACAACCACATCATCAACATTAAGGGACATGGACAGCTGTGAGGAGGAGGGTTTATTCTCCAGGTATTTAAATGTTTTCCAGAACTTCTTGGGGTTAGACCCACAGATAGAGAACTGCTCCTTAACTCCTTAAAGTAACTAACTTTGTATTTCTCATTTGCCTGAACGAGAACCAGTCAGCCTGAGTATGCGTGTGCCGAGTGCGTGTGCCAATATGTTGGATTCACATCTCCATCTCAACCAAGAATCAAAGTCAAAGAATAGAACTGAATCAAATAAACTTTATTTACAGAGCATTTAAAGTTGGATTAGATTAGATTTATTCCTATTCTTTAAATTACATTTTTGGTTGAGATGGAGATTTGAATGCGACATCAATTATTTGTAGATCAACTGGAATAAATGCCAGACTAAGTCAGTGGCACAGATGTGTAACGGTTCTCTTGTTGTGAAGTAGAGGCGGACCAAAATGCAGCGTGGTGGTTATTCATGTTTTTAATAAAGACGACTATACATGAACAGACTAAACAAAACAAGAAAAGTGAAAAACCTAAACAGTCCTATCTGGTGCAAACACAGAGACAGGAACAATCACCCACAAACACACAGTGAAACCCAGGCTACCTAAATATGGTTCCCAATCAGAGACAATGACTAACACCTGCCTCTGATTGAGAACCATATCAGGCCAGACATAGAAATAGTCAAACAAGACATAGAATGCCCACTCAGATCACATCCTGACCAACCAAAACATAGAAACATACAAAGCAAACTATGGTCAGGGTGTGACAGTACCCCCCCCCCCCCCCCCCCCCCACTTCACCATTGTCTTAGTCCCCCACCTTGTCCGCTTCCGTGGCCTCCTAGCCACGGCGACCCTACTTAATGACCCCACTGGACAGAGGCGCCTCTGGGCTGAGGGGCTCCGGCGCCTCTGGGCTGAAACATAGAAACATACAAAGCAAACTATGGTCAGGGTGTGACAAGATGGAACACATCTCCTTCAAATGTTGATATTTGTTTGTGTTGACAATATCCAGTTTGTCTACAAATTAATAATTGACTAAATCTAATCTAATCAAACTTTAAATGTACTTGAAATCAAATTTGATTTAGTTCTATTCTTTAAAATAGATTTTAGGTTGAGATGGAGACGTGAATCCAACATATTAATGATTAACTTGAAGACTACATTTCAAATCAACCAAAGCTTGAAGCCCTGGGCCTATATGTATTGTCTATTTTTAGTTGAATCCTGGGTTGAATTGAAACAATAGTTGTTGATGCTTTATAGGCCTAAACCAGTGGATGCTGCTAAGGGGAGGACTGCTCATAATAATTGCTTGAACAGCGCTAATGGAATGTCATCAAACACATTGAAACCATGTGTTTGATGCCACTCCACTGATTCCGCTCCAGCCATTAACACGAGCCTGTCCTCCCCAATTAAGCTGCCACCAACCTCGGGGGCCTAAATAGCATCAGTGATGATACATGATTGATAAAGTATGGTTACTTTTCATTTGCATTGTTGAACCTACCCTTTGGAATAACTTCACTGGCAACAGTGAATATATTTAGTTATAAACAGATATATCAATAATCATTCTTATGATAGCACATTGGTAGTAGTCAGTTACACAGCTAAGCAGGACTGGGCTTGTTTAAAACCCTGGATGGGAGACCAAATTAATAGCTGTAAATACAACACATTCAGAAAGTATTCAGACCCCTTGACTGTTTCCAAATTTTGTTATGTTAAAACCTTATTTTAAAATGGATTAAATTGTTTTTTCCCCTCATCAATCTACAGACAATAATCCATAATGAAAATGCAAAAACAGGTTTTTAAAGTAATACAACTAAAATATAACATTCTCATAAGTATTCAGACACTTTACTCAGTACTTTGCTGAAGCACCTTGGGCAGCAATTACAGCCTTGAGTCTTCTTGGTAATGACGCTACAAGCTTGGCACACCTGTATTTGGGGAGTTTATCCCATCCTTCTCTGTAGATCCTCTCATGATCTGTCAGGTTGGATGGGGAGTGTCGCTGCACAGCTATATTCAGGTCTTTCCAGAGATGTTCGATCGGGTTCAAGTCCGGGCTCTGGCTGGGCCACTCAAGGACATTCAGAGACTTGTCCCAAAACCACTCCTGTGTTGTCTTGGCTGTGTGCTTTGGGTTATTGTCCTGTTGGAAGGTGAACCTTCATTCCAGTCTGAGGTCCTGAGTGCTCTGGAGCAGGTTTTCATCAAGGATATCTCTGTACTTTGCTCAATTCATCTTTCCCTCAATCCTGACTATTCTCCCAGTCCCTGCCACTTAAAAACATCCCCACAGCATGATGCTGCCACCATCATGCTTCATCATAGGTATGGTGCCAAGTTTCCTCCAGATGTGACGCTTGACACGCTTGGTATTCAGGCCAAAGAGTTGAATCTTGGTTTCATCAGACCACCAGACTACGTTTCTCATGGTCTGAGAGTCCTTTAGCTGCCTTTTGGCAAACTCCAAGTGGGCTGTCATGTGCCTTTTACTGAGGAGTGGCTTCCGTCTGGCCACGCTACCATAAAGGCCTGAATGGTGGAGTGCTGCAGAGATGGTTGTCCTACTGGAAGGTTCTCCCATCTCCACATAGGAGAGCTCTGTCTTAGTGACCATCAGGTTCTTGGTCATCTCCCTGCCCAAGGCCCTTCTCCCCCGATTGCTCTGTTTTGCCAATCGGCCAGCTCGAGGAAGAGTCTTGGTGGTTCCAAACTCGAGTCTCATAGCAAAGGGTCTGAATACCTATGTAAATAAGGTATTTCTGTTATATCTTTAATACATTTGCAAAATTTTCTAAAAACCTGAAAACAAAATTCCACAAAATTCCACAAAATGTGGAAAAGGGGAAGAGGTCTGAATACTTTCCATTAGGATGTGCTGCCCAGCCTTTCGTTTTTTTTCTGTATGTGGATATAAAGTTGAAGATCTGACTTTGTTTCAAGGTACAAATTCATCACATCTTATACAAGGTTTGTCTATGTTGAAAATTGCTTAAAAACATATCAAATCGAATGTATTTTCCACATACATTCCATGTCACAATAAGTTGACATTGAAATTATGTTGATTCAACCAGTTTGTGCCCAGTGGGTAGTAGATAGATGTAGGGTCTGGTTCTGAAGGTTTGCAACTGTGTGCATGATGATATGGTGAATTGTCACGATTAATAACAATAACTCTTTCAGTTTCATGTCTCTCTATCTCCCTCTCTCTTATTACCAAAGAGTTGGCCCTCTCTGTCAACCCTCTCAGAGCCCCAAAACTTGTCCAGTGTCTCGACAGATCCACACCTCCCCTTTGAGGCCATAAGAACTGCCGTTTCAGAGTTTGGGGATCGGCTGGAGTCATTCTGTGAGGAAGAAATCAATACAGTGTCTCAAATTGGTCAGTTGAAGAGAGGAATGCAGACAGACAGACAGACAGACAGACAGACAGACAGACAGACAGACAGACAGACAGACAGACAGACAGACAGACAGACAGACAGACAGACAGACAGACAGACAGACAGACAGACAGACAGACAGACAGACAGACAGACAGACAGAGACAAATATACAATACATTTATAAAGGATTTTATGATCTGTCTCAACAGTGGCTGGTAATGGAAGTTCCCAATCTCCAGTCAGCCCTGAGCAGCTTCCAGGTGACTGTTATCCTGAGTGTTTTAGAATATCAGTCACAGTTTACTTGACCTTAAGTAATGAGAGTTAGTTAGTAACTACAACCTTAACCACAACTGAGCATGATCAATGACATATTACGCCTTTTCTGCTTTTCTCCTGACCGACAGTTATCAGCGCTGCACAGACCCTAGAGCCTACGACCAGATCTGAGTTTCTACAGTGTGAGTCCTAAGTCCTTTAGTCACACACACAGACATGCAGCACATCTAAAATCCCCTCAACCTGTACAACACCAACTGTAAAGAAACATAATAATTAAGAGATTTTAGTTTTAAATGGGTCTGAACCAACCTCATGAGAATGCTGTTTGAACATGACTATGAACATCCTTTTACGATCCTCTGATCCTTCAGATGCCTGTGAACTCACTCTGGACCCCAACACTGCCCACAAGGACCTCTCCATCTCAATGGAGGACAGAATGGTGAGGTGGGACCCTAAAAAGCAGAAGGTCCCAGTCCAACCTCACCCTGAGAGGTTTACAAACCGTCACCAGGTGATGTGCAGGGAGGGGCTTGAGGCTGAGCGCTGCTACTGGGAGGTGGAGATGGTGGGGAACAAGGCTGAGATTGCCCTGGTCTACTGGGGCATAAACAGAAAATCACGCTCTAAGACATCCGCTTTTGGGGGCAGTGACCAATCCTGGAGCCTCGACTGTTCAAAAGGATATTCTGTGTCCCACAACAATAAAAGTATTCTACTCAGTGCAACCCCCAGCCAGCACAAAATAGGGGTTTACCTGAAATTCAAGGAGGGCACCATAGCATTTTATGAAGTCTCAGATAGGATGACGTTTCTCTACAGAACACAGAAATACACATTCACTGAACCCCTCTACCCAGGGTTCTGGCTTGGGGACGAGAGTCCCATCACACTATGTAATCTGAGGCATAAGAGATTCTAACCATGAGATAGAGAACAAAACACCCAGGAAGAGTAGGCTGTGGATAGAAGTTTAAAATAAAGCTATGCATTCGGAAAATGAATGCATGAAAATTCAAAACTGTTTTTGTTTTGTCATTATGTGGTATTGCGTGTAGATTGATGAGGAAAAAAACCATTTCATCCACTTTAGAATAAGCGTAGACAAAACGTGGAAATAGTGAAGGGGTCTGAATACATCCCGATGCACTGTACATCCCGATGCACTGTACATCCCCAATGCACTGTACATCCCCAATGCACTGTACATCCCCAATGCACTGTACATCCCCAATGCACTGTACATCCCCAATGCACTGTACATCCCCAATGCACTGTACATCCCCAATGCACTGTACATCCCCAATGCACTGTACATCCCCAATGCACTGTACATCCCGATGCACTGTACATCCCGATGCACTGTACATCCCCAATGCACTGTACATCCCCAATGCACTGTACATCCCCAATGCACTGTACATCCCCAATGCACTGTACATCCCCAATGCACTGTACATCCCCAATGCACTGTACATCCCCAATGCACTGTACATCCCCAATGCACTGTACATCCCCAATGCACTGTACATCCCCAATGCACTGTACATCCCGATGCACTGTACATCCCGATGCACTGTACATCCCCAATGCACTGTACATCCCCAATGCACTGTACATCCCCAATGCACTGTACATCCCCAATGCACTGTACATCCCGATGCACTGTACATCCCGATGCACTGTACATCCCCAATGCACTGTACATCCCCAATGCACTGTACATCCCCAATGCACTGTACATCCCCAATGCACTGTACATCCCCAATGCACTGTACATCCCCAATGCACTGTACATCCCGATGCACTGTACATCCCCAATGCACTGTACATCCCCAATGCACTGTACATCCCCAATGCACTGTACATCCCCAATGCACTGTACATCCCCAATGCACTGTACATCCCGATGCACTGTACATCCCGATGCACTGTACATCCCCAATGCACTGTACATCCCCAATGCACTGTACATCCCCAATGCACTGTACATCCCCAATGCACTGTACATCCCCAATGCACTGTACATCCCGATGCACTGTACATCCCCAATGCACTGTACATCCCGATGCACTGTACATCCCCAATGCACTGTACATCCCCAATGCACTGTACATCCCCAATGCACTGTACATCCCGATGCACTGTACATCCCCAATGCACTGTACATCCCCAATGCACTGTACATCCCGATGCACTGTACATCCCCAATGCACTGTACATCCCCAATGCACTGTACATCCCAATGCACTGTACATCCCGATGCACTGTACATCCCGATGCACTGTACATCCCCAATGCACTGTACATCCCCAATGCACTGTACATCCCCAATGCACTGTACATCCCAATGCACTGTACATCCCGATGCACTGTACATCCCCAATGCACTGTACATCCCCAATGCACTGTACATCCCCAATGCACTGTACATCCCCAATGCACTGTACATCCCCAATGCACTGTACATCCCCAATGCACTGTACATCCCCAATGCACTGTACATCCCCAATGCACTGTACATCCCGATGCACTGTACATCCCCAATGCACTGTACATCCCCAATGCACTGTACATCCCCAATGCACTGTACATCCCCAATGCACTGTACATCCCCAATGCACTGTACATCCCCAATGCACTGTACATCCCCAATGCACTGTACATCCCCAATGCACTGTACATCCCGATGCACTGTACATCCCGATGCACTGTACATCCCGGAGAACATTTGAAAGGTTTTAGATTGCTGTTAGGTTTTGGGGAATCTTATTGTCTAAATAGATTGTAAACCTCTAAATGTTTTCATGGTTACCCTCCTTACATTTGTAATATCTTTTTTTTTTATAAACAGTTTTATAAATATACATATAAAAGCAGCGAATAAAGAGCAAAAGTGTTGGTTATTATACAGCTTTTATGTCATTCTTTCTCTGACTATTTCTCTTGGAAACACACTAGAGGGCAGTGTCATGTCCCTTATACAGCAGGAGGACACGAGACGAGGTCATTAGCCCAATAGATACTGCTTTACGCTTTTAGTCAATGTTGAGGCTGTGAAAGAATGTGAAGAGTTTGTGAACCATTTGCACTTCAATGAATGACTTATTGGTTCATCCTTATAGTAAAGGTGACAGTGACAGCAGTTGTTCACTGATGGAGAAACTGTCTTAAAACTGTCTCACGTATTGTGAGGTTGCTCTTTTCCAGAGATTTATGTTTGCATGTTTTACCCATTTTGACATCTATTGATGTAAACTTTAAGATGTAAAGAAATGAAGCCGTACCCATAACCAGCCTGGTCTTATAGACTAGACATAACATACTAAATGTAAATCCGATGCACTCAAGATAGTATGATATGTTACGTTCGGTATGGCTACATAAGACAAATGGTTACTTAAAGCAAAAACAAAAGTAGGGTGGTTGGTCAGGGTGGGGGTATAACACGAACGTCTAGCAACTCAAAGGTTGTGAGTTCAAATCTCATAACGGATATATTCTCCTGACCATAACCCTAGCCAGCTAGTTAACTCTAGCCACCTAGTTGGAATTCGCAACATATCATACGTTTTGCAAATTCGGGAACATATTGTACGTTTTACCAATTCGTAACATAATACACCTTTTTCATTTGTAATACATCATATGAAATGGGTGTTGGACATCCACAAATGAATACATACCATACAAAATGTAACATAACATACTAAATGGAGTATCTCAGATTTACTTAAGGAATAATACGAAATGCTTAGAGACCAGGTTTCCCTAACTGACAGAAGTGGACAAAAACTTTGGAATGCAGAAAGGGGGCTGCCTACAGGGGCGGGACTACACTGTAATAGGCTCTGAAGAAATAAATAGGAAGGAAAGATCATTATTTCTTCCCAAACTTAACTACCAAAGGAGAGAGATGATAGCCTGCCGTAATGCTGTTTTTCTTTACCCCTGGGCCTGAGAAACCTTTTAAATCTCTTCAAAAATGTTGGCGAGGACCGTAGGCTAAACAACATTCCTGGACGTGCAATTCTCTCCCCTCCAGGTCATGATCAGCTCAATGTATGTGTCCTCTCAGGGCCATACTTCAGCCCATGGCCTCGACAGGACTTCATTGAAAACATATCTAAGGGAAGACTGGGACACAAAAGGGGATGTCATGAAAAAGGTTGTGATCAACGTTGGTGGCATGCGTCATGAAACTTACATGAGCACTCTCAAGAGCTTGCCTGGTACCCGATTGGCTAAACTGATGGATCATGACCCAAGTGGTGACCTTGAATTCTTCTTCGACAGACATCCAGGTGTTTTCTCCAATGTTCTGAATTATTACAGAACCGGTAAGCTTCACTGTCCAAAAGATGTCTGTGGTCCCCTTTTTGAAGAGGAGTTGGCTTTTTGGGAGGTCGACAAGGCGGACGTGGAACCTTGTTGCTGGATAACATTCTGCCAACATAGGGATGCCGAAGTGGCCCTTGCAGCGTTCGGGCCATCAGACTCAAAAGAGCACCACAATGAAGAGTTTCCAGAGTCATTCGATGTGGAGGACCACCCAGCTAATTCTCAGAGCTGCTGCAAAAGGTGGAAAGCAAAAATATGGGCTTTATTTGACGACCCGTTCTCGTCTAAGGCTGCCAAGGTCTGTATTCTTTATTCTCTCCCAATTAAAATAAAATGTAGTTTTGATAGGGACTGAATCAGGCTAGTCAGTGTGAGGCTGGGTAATTCCCTCTGGACATTCCTACCAAGCTGTGGAGAAGGTGGTGTGGTAGCAGGCAGGCTCTGTTTACTGCAGTTATAAACCATATGGCTTTTCCATAAACCAAACAGCTCTAATGACTGTGCAGAGCAGGCAGCAGGCATAGATACGGATCACAGCAGTGAAACAGAGTCACTCATTTTGAAGAACAATAAACACTTGCACTGGCTTGGAGATGCACGTGGAAGCAGCTCTGAAAGCCTGAAGCACATCTGATGAACCACACCTCTTTAAAGGCTGTGATTATGAATACTGAGTTTGTGCCCCTGCTCTGCCCCTCTGGAAACCTAATTCTCAAACCTATACATCCAGATTACCTTCTGTGCATGTGTTAATTTGCGTACCCATTTTTTCCTTTGTTAATGTAGTCTATATCACTACCTCATATTCTGAGCAGCTGAAATAAGAATCCTGCAGTGATTTGAACAAACATTCAAGGCCTTTATGAAGGCTACAACCTTCTCTGTCTGCTGTAATGGATATTGCAGTTGCACAAGCAGGACACAGTCCATACATGTTGCATTGGAGTAAAAACAATATGTGTTTTGTGGGATGCTGTAGGCCCATCTTCGTAGTTGCTGCCATTTCGTTGCCACTTGCCAGAGTTGCTGAAATAGAACATTACTACTTTGGCTGCCTGTCCGCCTCCTGTTTAGCCAATGTTTACAACTATGATTTTAAAAAATAACACTAAATTGCTAATTAGACTATATGTCTGTGTCCTGCTTGTGTTTGATATGCTGCCTAAATAGCTGCATGTAACTCCCCACTTGAGTTATGCCTTGGGGCAAAAAACTGCAAGTTTGTATGAACATGTTGATCATCTTTTGTGTACAACATGTAAATAGCTGCATGTAGCCTAATTCCCCCCCTGAAAAAAATTACATGAAATTGTGCATATGCTTAATAGCCTACTGAGGCATGGAATCCAATAAAAAGTTGGAACATGTCAACCATGCCCTTTGTGTACAACATAAGATTTGTGGGCTACACCTGGGGTGTAATCATTTGCCAAACAAGAGTTTTTATTGAACAAATTCAGGGAGATCACGCCCCGTTTTGTTTGCTTCCGTTTAGGAAAAGTTTTGCTTCACAAATACAATTTAAAACAAAAAATAATTAGATATAAATAAAAGTAGTCACAGACAAAAAGGGCAAAAAAACAACTACTACAAAAGGTAGTAGCATAAATCAAATGTAAAAAATAAGTAAAGGCACACCTGGGGTGTGCAAAAATAAAACAAAAAATCCACTGTTTCTACTACACTCAGATTCTCTT
Organism: Oncorhynchus mykiss; assembly: GCF_057628025.1. Lineage (NCBI taxonomy): Eukaryota > Metazoa > Chordata > Actinopteri > Salmoniformes > Salmonidae > Oncorhynchus > Oncorhynchus mykiss. The sequence continues at coordinate 53,276,787 of NC_143028.1, forward strand.
GTCGGCTGTTCCATAGGCTAGGACTGTAATAATAAAAGCAGCTTCACCAGAATTGAAGCTTCAGGGTGAATCTCAATTCTATGTTCTTCTTACATATGTTTTCCTTTCCTCCTTCTTAAAACAGAGAATATTAGTGTGCAGGAACTTCAGATCTTCTGCTCCAATGTGCTTTGAGAAGGAGATGGGGAGAGAAGATGTGAGGAATTAAAAAATGCAATTGAGATTCACCCTCAGAGTCCCTTGAATGGTTCAGTAATGTAACTCTCATTAGCTCATGTCACTCAAATGAAGGTACTGTGGCTCCATATGAAACAGCAACCATGGGATTGAGTCAGGTCAGGAGACAACAGCCTCATCTCACCAACCAATCAAACCTAGAAGACAAATAAATCAGTGTGTTGTTTGTGTCTTTAATCATTATGAGATGATCCACTCAGAGTCATATGATAACCCTTCTTGTCATTTGCAGGTCATTGCGTTTGTTTCCCTCTTCTTCGTCCTCCTTTCCATCACAGCTTTCTGTCTGGAGACACATGAGAGCTTCCACACGTTAGAGCAACGCACAGAGCTGGTCAATAATGGGAACCACACAGAAGAGGTGACGTACTATGAGATAGTGACCGAACCTACTCTGACTGTGGTGGAGGGCGTCTGTGTGGTGTGGTTCATATTTGAGTTCCTGGTCCGTTTTACCTGCTGCTCCAACATACTGGTGTTTGTGAAGAACATACTAAACATCATTGACTTTGTGGCCATCCTGCCCTTCTTCCTGGATGTGGGGCTGGGTGGGAATGCCCTGGGCTTCCTGCGTGTGCTGAACTTTGTTAGGATCCTGAGGATCTTTAAGCTGATGCGCCACATGGTGGGAGTACGTGTGTTAGTCTACACACTAAAGGCCAGCGTTCAAGAGTTCTGCCTCCTTGCTGTCTTCTTTGGAATTGGAATGCTAATTTTCAGCACCCTGGAATTCTACGCAGAGCGAGTACATGGTGACCCTGAAGACCCAACTTTGTCTGCGCACACCAATTTTAAGAACATCCCCATAGGCTTCTGGTGGGCGGTGGTTACCATGACAACCCTGGGCTATGGGGACATGTACCCGGAGACCTGTTCCGGCATGGTAATTGGAGCCCTGTGTGCTCTGGCAGGTATTCTGACCATCGCCATGCCTGTCCCAGTCATAGTCAATAACTTCCGCCTGTACTACTCCCTGGCCATGGCCCAACAAAAGCTCCCAAAGAAGAAGAAGAGGCAACACCTGCCCCTGTCTGGAACGCTTAGCCAGCCATCCCCAAGTGGGGAGCAGGTAGAATGATGCCTGTTATCAGGGGAGCACTCTTGTTCAGGTATTTTATAATATTTGTATATTCATATTTGATTATATTAATATCCCAATTTTTGTTGCTCAGAAAACAAGATCAACTTTTCTCTCTCTTTCCCTCTTAGAGTGAATCCCGGCGTTAGTCTGGCTATGAGACCCTGGATGTAGAGACTGGATCCTGATTGTACCATTACACCGGATTGGGACATTATAGCTATGTTATACCATCAATAACATTATAACATTTTACATTGTAATATCTTTATAGACCATTGCATGGGTAAAGGACAAACAATATTTGTTTGTGTGCGTTCAAGGTAGTATGTATTATTGGTTTATTCGGATCACCATTAGCTTTTGCAGAAGCAGCAGCTATTTTTCCTGGGGTCCAGACAAAAACATAAAACACAGCAAGTAACAAAACACTGATGTACTGGTAGACAAGAACAGTCACACAAATGTAAAATTATGCAATATACAGTTAGTATTCCAAACATCAAGAACACCTTCCTAACATTGAGTTGCACCCCCTTTTGCCCTCAGAACAGCCTCAATTCGTCGGGGCGTGGACTTTGTCGGGGAAAGGTGTCGGAAGTGTTCCACTGGGAAGCTGGCCCATGTTAACTTCAATGCTTCCCACAGTTGTGTCAAGTTGGCTGGATGGCCATTGGGTGGTGGATCATTCTTGATACACACGGGAAACTGTTAATTCACAGTTGAGAAACTGAGTGTAAAAAACCCAGCGTTGCAGTTCTTGACACAAACCGCTGCCCCTGGCACCTACTACCATACCCATTCAAAGACACTTAATTTTTTTGTCTTGCCCATTCACCCTCTGAATGGCACACATACACAATCCGTGTCTCAATTATCTCAAGGCTTAAAAATCCTTCTCTAACCTTATATACACTGCTTAAAGTGGATTTAACAAATTACATCAATAAGTGATCATAGCTATCACCTGTATTCACCTGGTCATGGAAAGACCAGGGGTTCTTAATGTTCTCTACACTCATTGTACAAACAACACAACTAAAGAATAATGTGTGTATAGATTGTTTGTGTTAGAGTGTGATAGAGTGTGTGGGGAGTGTGTGGGCATGTGTTTGTTTGTATGTGTGTCATTTCACAGTCCCTATTGTGCCATGAGATGTTGTTTTATCCATTTGTTTTATGTAATTTTGCTGTTTGCTTGAGTAATTGGAGATGGACGGGAGTTCCATGCGATCATAGCTCTGTATAATACTGTGCATTTCCGTGAATTGTTTTGGACATGGGGACTGTGAAGAGACCCCTGGTGGCATGGCTTGTGGGGTATGTATGGGTGTCTGAGCTGTATCTTATCTGATTATGCAACTTTTATACCAGACATAACCCTCCCCATCTTCACAACTTTGTCAAAATGACTTGACCATGATAATTGACCATTGAATGTTACCTAGGAGTTCAGCTTCCTCAACTTGCTCAATGGTCACACCCTTTATGCACAACTCCATTTGAGGTTTAGGTCTTAGAGAATGTTTTGAACCAAATACAATACTTTTGCTGACATGTAGAGTTTTTAATCATATTCAAGTTTCAGTCAAGTAATTTACACTGAACAAAAATATAAACACAACATATGAAGTGTTGGTCCCATGTTTCATGAGCTGAAATGAAAGAGCCCAGACATTTTCCATGAGCACAAAAAGCTTCTTCCTCTCAAATTCTGTAAACAAATTTGTTCACAGTTCGTCCGTGTAGTGAACATTTCTCCTTTGCCAAGATAATCCATTCACCTGACAGGTGTGGCATATCAAGAAACTGATTAAACAGCATGATCATTACATGAGTTAGAGACAATAATTGGGCACTCTAAAATGTGCAGTTTTGTCACACAACACAATGCCACAGATGTTTTGAGGGAGCATTAAATTGGCATGCTGACTGCCGGAATGTCCACTGCAGGAATAACCACGCCAGCCCAGGACCTCAACATTGGCTTCTTCACCTGCGGGATCGTCTGAGACGATATTCTGAGACTAAACAATATTCTGATTGGCTGGACCTGGTTACCAAATGGGTGGGCCTATGCCCTCCCAGGCCCACCCATGGCTTTGCCCCTGCCCAGTCATGTGAAATCCATAGATTAGGGCCTAATGTATTTATTTCAAGTGACTGATTTACTGTAAGAGTAAAATCGTTGAAATTGTTGCATGTGTTGATATTTTGGTTTAGTATAGCTATACTAATTCATTTTACATTAATTGAGCATTGATTTAGACATGTACTTTTCTATATGTGAAACAATGAGTTGAAACAATGCTATTTCTGTCATTTGATCAATACTTGCCTGGTTAATTCTTATTCATGATTTGTTTAGGTGAGAGTGTGAAATCACATTGATATTTGAAACAAAATGGATAATTTATCAGGGGAAATTGAAACACAGATGAAATGCATTATCTTTGATATAAAAACATTACAACCTCTAACAATATTAACACTACAAATTAAAACATTGCAATTATAGTTACTGTATATTCTATAGTTTCTACGTTTCTGTTAAGTAATTTTGTAATATGTCACAGTTGGGTGAGAGCGTAACATCACCACAATGTCTGTCTGTAATAATCATCCGAAATAAAAATGTCTACTGCCTGTGTTCTGATGGGTTAAGCCTGTGTTCTGATGGGTTAAGCCTGTGTTCACAGCTGTGTCCTCTTGTTGAAGGGTTGTACATTGGCTTCTGAGAAGCCCTTTAGTTCTCTGCCAAAACATCCATTATGAGGGAGGACAGCACCATTTCCTCTTCCAGAATAACAGCTGTGTACAGATATTTGTCATCTGTTGGCCTCCAAGGGATTGCTTCACAAATATGTACAAAGGGCGTATTTACATTGCATTGAAATGTAAATTAATTATGATCCTTGTGAACCATGACAATACTTTCCTCTGTGTACAGTATATATTACTTAATGAGAGTGAGGACGTGTGATTGTGTTCTGCTGGGAACATGGTTATGTCCCAATATGGGATATGTTGAGTGCCAAATGATTAAGTTTGCACAATGCTAGGGGACCTTATGTTCCAATTGTAAAGAGAACGGCAGTGGTTCAGGCCATCCAAACTACAAGTATCTTATCTACACATCTAGCTTGTCCTAAAAGTTCAATACAAATCACTTGACATGTTCTTTATGGTTTATTGATATTTTTGTTGATATCCCAAAAAACAATGTTACTCTTGTCACGTGTAGTTTCAATAACGTACAATCGTCATGAAGGAAGAGAGAGTTGGTTTTGGTTGGGCCTCCGATTCAATGTTCAACTTGTGCTTGGTAAGTCCCTGCACCCACTTATAAGAAGGAAACTCACTAACACACATTCATAGACACAAATACACATACCCACACTCACATTATGTTGAGAGTCACTAACACTTTAGCTACAAAGGGGCAGTTCCTAACAAGTCATTTTCCCTACAGAGGTTTTAGCCTCCAATCCCGTTGCTGTTACTGCAGCAGATATAATAAATAGTACAATGCTTTAACAAAGACTGTACCCACGCTAGGGCAAACACTGAGCATACCATCATGCAGAAAACAAAAACATAACACTACTCTTGAGATTCAAGTGAAAAAGTGCATTCATATTCACCACATCCAATAGTCATTTCCTCCACATTAACTCTCATCGAAACAGTTCAGTGTTAAGACATTTATATACTTCACAAGTTTTGCTCTATCTTTCGAATAATTGGATTATTATCGGGTGTAGAATCTTACAGACGTAAGAATATTTACAGACGTTTAAAGTGAGGGATTTTGACTCAAATAAAGCTTGACTAGAACTTCAAGCAAAGACTGGTTGTATATTAACCTACTGCATAGATATGCTTATCCATGTGTTCTTGTCTGGAGGGCCACGCCTCTCTACAAGCAGCTGAGAGAGGAACACATGAGAACCAGAGTGCTGCACATGTAGCTCCTCAGAGTTCGACAATACACGTTCTCAAAACGAGGCTACATTAGGATCACACAAGGTTAACATACTGTACCCACCCCCTCGTCGCACTCCTTTTACACTCCCATAGTCATAGATAAGGTATACCAACTACAAAATAGAGAAACTTCAAATATACACAGGATGAAAAAGTACACCCGGTCACGTTTGCAGGTAAAATCTTAATTAGTATTAAACATTATGCGCACCAACATACACAGATAGAATATTATGCAGTAATATAAATGTAGTCAATTTAATCATCAACACCATGGCTTTGAACATTGTGACAAAAATACAAATAAAGCAATCCTCTTCATAAAAGAAAGCTCTCTAAAATGGAATCATTGACTTCACAGCTATTTGTAATTCAAACGACGATAAGAGTGACAGGCCAAGTAGGCATTTTACTTTATGAAAGTGGGTCACATTTTTTTTTGGGGGGGGGGGGGGGGGGGGGGGGCATTTCCTTCCTTCCCTGCCATTTCAGATTGTCAAATGTACTTTTTTTTTGTTTGTTATGGCAAGAACGAATGGTAAAAGCTTTGCAATCTGTGTGATGAAACTGTGTAAATACTTGTGGGAAAAGGTCTTGGCAGATATTAAACTAACACTGTGTGCTTTTGTGAGTTCTCTATCTGGTTTTAATACTTCACTTCTGTAAGAGGGTTGAAATTGTCCAACGGAGAACTGTGCTCTTGGTTTAAATTAAGACACACTTACATACTAAGCATGAAGCACTGCCATTCTGCTCATGAGTATCAGTAAACAGAGATTTGAGGATCAACCATTGGAAGGTTTATATTCCTCAGTAAAATGGAGATTGCTTTACAGTCAGACTTCGATCAGATTTGGTCAAAGCTCCTTAATCATCACATCTGCTGTAATACATTCCAATTTGTGCCTATAAATACTAGTCTTTCTTGGATGCACCAGAGCTCAATTTTGAGTCTCATAGCAAAGGGTCTGTTTTTTGTATTTTTAATACCATTTCCAGACATTTATAAAAAACAGTTTTTCGCTTTGTCATTATGGGGTATTGTGCATAGAGTGATGAGGACCTTTGAATAAGGCTGTAACTTAAAATGTGGAAAAAGTCTGAATTCTTTCCGAATGCACTGTATAGATACTCACATTCAGTTTCACTTAATGCCAACGTAAATATGATTTTCTCTACATTCCCCTAAACTGTGTCTGCAATAAGCAGAGCAGAGCAGAATAAGAATACTGTTGCCTGGCCTCTAGACCAGAACAGACTGCGTGTCCAGCACTGAATACACTCCATTAGGGATAGATACACACCTGTAATATCTCAGACACCTGACCATGTGGTTCCTTGTCAAAGCAGCCCCTGCTGCGGTAAACTCTAACATCTGGGTCTGTTGGAGAGGGGGAGAGGGGTGTCTTGTGACTAGGGTCACTCATAGCGTGAGGGTGGAGGTGTTTTGGGCAGCGCTGCAGGTCCCTCTGGTGGTGAGACTCTGTAGGGTTAAATGTGAGTTGGCCTGTAGGAGGGTGATCGTTAGGGGTTTAGGGGCAGGAACATGAAGAGGAGTGATCATGAGTCGGACTCAGGGACAGTGGGGGTGACGGGGGTGGTGGGGGTTATGGGGCCGATGTTGTTCTGGTAGCCCGTCCGGTAGCAGCTGTTGGCGGACGAGGAGTTGGAGTTCTCCAGGGGTTTGGTGCCTGGGGGGACTAGGTTGGCTTGGGACGGGGGCTTGGGCAAAGGTGTCTCTCTTGGGTTCTTGCCCAGGATGAAGTGCATCTCGTCCACCTTCTCCAGGTTGGAGATGTCCTTCATCATGCCCTTGCGGTAGGAGACGGACAACTTGTTGGAGCCATCAGACATCAGGTTGAAGTGGCGGGCGATGAAGACGATGGGGAGAGGAAGCATGGCCATCACGATGAGGGAGAAGCACATGGCCAATGCCCAGGGAGGGTAGCTCTGGAAACGCTCCTGAGCCTATAGAGAGAGAAACAAGGGAAATAAGGAGAAAAATGAAATACTCCTGGTGCTGACTTCAAACTCTGTAACAAGGCTAGTACACAAAATGTCAAGTGTCTATATGAAACTCTTCACTGTTTTCCAACAGGTTGACTGACCAGTTCCTCCACCCATGCATTGTACCCTGGCGGGCTGATGGCCATCTCAATGACAGTAGCCATAATGAGAACGATGAGACAACGGGAGACGTACTTCCACATGTAGAAATAGAAGGCATGGGGCCGGAAACCCAACATATCCTCAAGGTCCTGCATAAACCTTACACACATACAGGTGGGTTTAAAATAGGTCCAGACAAATCCTTCAGTTTACAGTATTCACATGTTCCTTGACTCTTTCTCTTCACCCTCTTATCAAACAAACCTCTTATCAAACTTTCCTCTTATATCATATGAAAACACACATTGCAATATCAGTGAGTTCACTTTTAAAAGCTACCTCACACTATGCGGCTCTCTGGGGAGACGCCATCCGGTACCTCTTGGTGCCGTAGATCCAGGCCACTGACACATTCTCTAGGATGACCGCGACAGTGAGTGGCAGACCAGCAGAATAGTTATCAAACATGATGACAAAGTAGTTCCCAGAGCGCTGGACGAAGAGCAGGCCACAGATAAAGGCTATGATTACAGCAGCACACTGAAAACAGATAAAACTACACTTTATGGAACAACGCAGACTATGAAAGGACACACACAGATGCATACACACACACACGCTAACATGCACTCTACACACACGTACATTGTAATATTGTTGTATTGTGGTATTATACAGTGGTATAAAGTACTTACTGGAAGTAAAAATACATTAAAGTACCACTTAAGTCGTTTTTTGGGGGTATCTGTACTTTACTATTAATACTTATTTTACTTCACTACACTCCTACAGAAAATAATATTATTTTTTTACTCCATACATTTTCCCTGACACCCAAAAGTACTCGTTACCTTTTGAATGCTTATCAAGAGAACATCCCTGGTCATCCCTACTGTGATAAAGTGCGTCTCGGTGAGAGGTGTAGGAGTCAGGCCTAGGAGAGCTGGGATTTTTTGAGAAGCGTGTTTAATGTAGAGATCTGTACACATAGTTCACCAATACAAATTTGGCCCAGATGAATGTCCAAACAACGCTCTCGAAGGAATGCAAACTCGTGTCAGTACACGGAGGAACAACCACAGTTCCGACACTAGCATAGAATACTGAACGCTAATACTCACAAGCTTAATCCTGCACGAATTACAGCAGGTAACAAGTGCCCTATATACCCACAGAAATCAAAGCAATTGAAACCAGGTGTGTAAAGGAACACAGACAAAACAACCAGAAAAAGAAAAAGGGATCGTAGCGGCTAGTAAACCGGCGACGCCGAGTGCCGCCCGAACAGGGAGAGGAGTTACCTTCGGTAGAAGTCGTGACAATTATTTTTCAGTGTGGCCCTGGCTATCCGTAACTTTAAAAAACAAGAAAAAGGTGCCGTCTGGCTTGCTTAATATAAGGAATTTGAAATGATTTATACTTTTGATACTTAAGTATATTTGAGCAATTACATGTACTTTTGATACTTAAGAATATTTAAAACCAAATACTTTTAGACTTTTACTCAAGTAGTATGCACTTTTACTTGAGTCATTTTCTATTAATTAAAGTATCTTTACTTTTACTCAAGTATGACAATTGGTTACTTTTTCCACCACTGATGATACATTTTGTATTGTAGATATGTAGTGGTCGTGTAGTGTTGTAATAATTTGTTGTATGATGTACTGTTTTATCATTTAATTGTTTTGGGTAACTGCCTTAATCTTGTTTGGATCCAGGGTAGCTGCTGCCTTGGCAGGAACTAATGGGGATCCTTAATAAATACAAATACAGAGAAATAGACAGAGGGAATTGGAGCAAGATGAGGTAGCTAAAAGCATTAGTCTGAAAGTGTGCAGTGTCTGCAGCTTTTAAATAGCGTCTTCCTCACAGGTGAATTGGTAGTGGAGTTGAATAACCTTCACATTATGTAAAACCTTTTGTCTCCTTGGATGACAAAGTCTTGACTGTATGTATGTAACATTGCTGTTATTGCTATTACTTTGTAATCAGCCCTGAAAGGACTACAACAATAGAACAAAAAATGAGTCATCCTTAATAATCTCAGAATTTGTGAGTCTTACCTAGTTCCCCACTCTGTCTTGGTGAAAAGTGCTGAATTTGTGTATGAAACTATGATAGAGGAGAATGGGAGAGCCATAGTTGGTTTTAGGGCTGACCTGTGAAGAGCTCCTTCTGGATCTTGTAGGTGTCGAGGACGGGCGTGGTGATGCCTGTCATGGTGCCGATCATACTGCCCAGGCCCAGGTTGATGAGCATGAAGAAGAACATGACGGACCAGAAGGGAGAGGCCGGGAAGTGAGTCATGGCCTCTGTGAAGGCAATGAAGGCCAAGCCTGTACCCTGCACTGACTGCAGAGAGAGGGATGGATATAGAGAGAAAGAAAAGAGTGGAGCAGAGAGGGAGCAAAAGAGGACCAAGAGATTGTGATAGAGAGAGTTAGAGGGGACAGAAGAGACAAAAAGGAGTTTAATAAATACAGCATAAGGATGACGAGAAAAAGTCTAGTTGGTATGGTGTTGTGAAGATCATATTCAGACCCAGTTGATGATGGATGATGTAGAGCTCACAGCCCAGACAAACAGACCCACTGCACCTTGTTGAGCTCATCCTCCAGAACACAAGGGTCCAGGCCCAGTTTAGCGAAGCTGCCCTCCTTCACCGTCTTGATGACACCGTACATCTCAGTGTACTCTACGGTGGACAGCTGGGAGAAGTTCACGTGTGGCGGAATGAGGTAATGACTCAGCACGTTAGAGTTCAGGCAGCCAATGATCTTCTCTGCATTTCTGAAGGGACCACCGCGAATCATGTTAGTGCACAAGATGAAACGTACTGCAAAAGTCCTGACTCTGATCACAGAGAGGGCACAATAATAAATGTATGGTGTGAGCAAAGAGTGGTTTCATTCTGGATTAGACATCATACATTTCCTCCACTATGACTAGTGGAGAGTAGGGTAAGTTGAGCCATTTTTTACATTCAGCATCAGTCCGTCAAGGGAAATATAGTTTTCTTTCTAACAAAGATACCTATATATATTTTAGAATGTTGTGTATATTGTTTGGATGTGCCAATTCGTAGGTAAGTTCTGTGCATTTCAGGCTACTAAGCCCATGAAACTGGTCTGCGAGATTCTTGATATGTTTAGCAAGCTCAGACTCCATGTCATCAGATAAGACCTTGTGTGCCTCTGCTACTCTGTCACAGCCTCTCTTTTGCACAGGTATACTTTTTTGTTGTTGTCAATGTACCTCTTCAATGTCATTCAGTCAATTTTTTCATCCCTTGCCTCCTGCTCGAATGGACTTCTTCCTTTCTCTCACTTCCTTGGCTGCTCTCTCAAGAACCTCGGGGGGGGGGGGGGGGGGGGGGGGGGCGATACCCCTACCCTTTTTATGTCTGTATGCACAGGATATGATGTCTTCTCTGTAACAATAAAATGCACTTGAGTTCATATGCATGACACATTGCAAATACTATCAGTTTTAGGCATACAACTGACCAAATGTAATCATCGTTTGTATGGGGTATGGAGGCCATTGGCTCAACTTACCCCATGGCCATTGGCTCAACTTACCCCAAGGCAAACATTTTGACTATATTAACCCACACAGCTACAGGGATAAACTTTCATGCTAGGTTTAGGACCTCATATGGTAGCTTATAAAGACCCCAACTGATGTATAAAACAATCTTAAAAATATATACTTTGATTTAGATACAAGCATCATGACACAATAACTTAACACAATACACTCATTTGACTTTGTGAAAACCAGTTTTCAGTTTTTTGGACCTAACTTGCATACCACTTTTTCGATGTGGTTTCTTCATTCATACTCTATGAAATTATGACCTAGTCCTAAATATTTGGCCACATGATTCATTTTGTGTATGGTTTCCTAGAAACAACGGTGGCTCAACTTATCCCTTTGACTCAACTTACCCATCGACCGATAGGGCAGTTGATTTGAACTCACACTATGACACACTTCTCACTCATAAGGTTTGCCTTGAAGCCCAGCACGGCGAACACCACCAGAGTAGCCAGGATGGAGGTGACAAAGTTTATAAAGGAGACGAGCATGGCGTCAAAGTGGCAGTTGTTGTCTATCTTGTTGTAGCTGGAGAAGGTGATGACTCCACCGAAGCAGGCCAAGGGCAAAAAACACCTGTGTGGCTGCCTCCCTCCACACCTGGGGCTCCAGCATCTTCGCCAGCTTGAACACATTATAACACACTGATGGACTGGTTAGGGCCTGTAAGTAAGCATTTCACTGTAAGGTTGTATTCAGCGCACATGACAAATAAACTTAGATTTGATTTGGTTTTAATTATTAGAAATGTTTATAAATTATATAGGGGTAGTGTTAGATAATTTCCAGTCATCTGGTGATTTTCAGTACCTGTACTGTTCTCTTTGAAGTGGAAATCGATATAAGGTTAAATATTAGACATGTGTAAGCAGAATGAAGGCTGAGCCTATAGAATGTACAAAGCTGGATCAACATCAAGTTAACCATTAGACATGTAAAAAACAGAACGTAAGCAGAGTAGATGAGGCAAGGTAGACCAACACAAGACGTGACTGGTCTGGGCCATATCTGATCTTGTGCATGTCCAGTAGCCTTCACATGGGTTAATCATACACAGACAACATCGGCCTGAAGTTGTGAAGATCTTTGGACAGGAACAATAGATAATCAGTTATAGGCACCATTAGACCTGCATTAGGAGTGTGCATGTCTGTGTGTTACGCCACCAATAGAATCTATGCCCCAATGTCTGAGCCAATAAGAGAATGGAAACTAAGCAAGACAACAAGATTAATAAAGTGGAGTGACAATGTTATGTAAGGGTAAGACAGTATAAAATCAGAGTACTAAGAATGGAGAGTCAGTTCTTCCATGGAATTGCTCGGCTTTGTTACTTTTTGTAATAAAGTCCATTTGAATTCACAAGCTCCGGTATCTAAGAAATATTTGATTCAATATTTCCACAACAGTAGTAGCTGTCATACCACTGGCTTTTCCCATAAATGACAGCATGCAACTGCAATGGAAGCTTCTCTGAGTATGGGTGTAGGGGCCTTCTCTAAATCTCACCTTGGGAGTGAACATGTGTGCAATGCCATCGACGTCACCCTTAAACAGTAAACCTCTCACCAGGAAACAGAAGAGCACCACGTAGGGGAACAGAGAGCTGAAATACATCACCTGTCAGACCACAGGAAACATTCAGTCACACGTTCTGTATTATAACTACACCATCCATGCCAGAGGAAGGCAGGACACCAGTTCATTAGGACTCCAGTTCGATAGGACTCCAGTTCACTAGGACTCCAGTTCACTAGGACTCCAGTTCACTAGGACTCCAGTTCACTAGGACTCCAGTTTAGTAGGCTAATATTCCAGAGCAATTTTTTGTCATGTCATGTTCTTTAAAAGTATGACCTGTCATATATCTTCCCTACACTCTTTTGACTCTCCACAATGCCCCCAGCCCCTCTCCCCACGCACCCTGCCCCTCTCCCCATTGTCCCCTGCCACTCTTCCCGACGCCCCCTGCCACTCTTCCCACACCCAGTGCCCTTCTCCCCCACACCCCCTGCCCCTCTCCCCCATCCCACCTGCCCCTCTCCCCCACAAACCCTCCACTTCTCCTCACAGCGCTTCCTACCTTTCCGGAGGATGCGATACCTCTGATGACAGCCAGACAGACGATGATCCAGGCCACCAGCAGAGACAGGGTCATCTTGACGTTCAGGCCGCCGCTGTCTGCGATGGTGCTGGTAGTGTTCAGGGTCTGGCGGTACCAGAAGTAGGTGGTGGCCGAGCTTTTCTCACACTCAGGATCCACGACTGCAGAGGGGTGAGGGGGAGGGTCAGTGAGGGGGATGGAGAGAGAGGGGGGGGGGGTGAGAAGAGTGTTGGCGAAAAGGGAGGGAGGTCAGAGAGGATGAAAGAGGGAGAGAGGGGGAGTAGAAGGGTGAAGGATAGAGAGCAGAGAGAAATATAATAAGGGAGAGAATATTTACACAGGGACCAAATCCCCTCTGCCCTCTGGATTGGCTCTCCCAGACTGACATTAGTAAGGTAAACCAACCTGGAGTCAGGGGTAGACGTAACAGGGGTAGAAGTAAATGAAAATGACGGGACACTGAAATTAGTATGATATGTTACGTTTGGTATGGTATGTATTCAATTGTGGATGTCCATCATCCATTTCGTGTGATATGTTACAAAGTACAGTTAGTATGATATGTTCCGAATTTGCCATACGTATGGTATGTTATGAATTTCAATTTGTTGTGAGTAACGTTAGCTAGATGGCTAGGTGCTAATGCTAATGTTAGCTAGGTGGCTAACATTAGCTAGGCTAGGGGTTAAGGTTAGGGTTAAGGCTAAGAGTTAGGTTAAAGGGTTAGGGTTAGCTAACATAATAAGCAGTTGCAAAGTAGCTAAAAAGTAGTTAGTAATAGTCATTTCATTTTCGCCTTAAGTAACCTTCTGTCTTGTTTGGGTTTCCATTTACTATGTTTAGTCTATGAGACCAGCCTGGGTAAACAAGGTCATTCTTTTACTTGGTATGCACAGTGTGAGCACTCATTCAGGACTCTTTAAATGTATCTGTGCTCATATTTTCACCTTTTATAGTTAAACCATGGGGAAATGATACATGGATTTAAGTCTGGAAAAAGCAGTCTTGCAGATGTACTGCACAAATACACACACATGGACACACATGCATGCACGCACAGAAATGGCCTGCTCAACTAAGTGTACCAGTCTCTATTTATGTCAGGTAGATGGCAATGTTCTGCAGAGGAAATAAAGATAGCCTCCTCCATAATTATATTTTTATCCTCTCTTACTTCCTCTCTCTATGAATGATGGCATTCAATGTTATATTCAGTAACTCTGTCGATCTGCGCCCCTCTCTCTCTCTCCCTCCCTTATCTCGTGCATCTCCCTCCTTTCCTACATGTCGCTCCAGAAGCACCAAACTGTATTAATAGTGAAAGCTACAGTAGGTCTGAATGACCTTGGTCTGTGTTCTTTAGGTGATTTGACCCTGTCGGTGCCAATGTGAACCACAGTCTATCTGATGTGGTTAGTGCAGACATGTAACCCCGGGGCCAGCCCCAAAAGTTATTGGGGGGGCACACGGGGAGTGTGGCGAAGGCAGGTAGGAGACCTGCGCCAACTTCCCGTGCTTACTGGAGAGAGAGAGAGGGACCGGGCAGGCACCGTGTTATGCTGTGAGGCACCGTGTTATGCTGTGTGTCCCCGGTGCGTGTGCATAGCCCGGTGCGGTACATCCCAGCTCCTCGCTGCCAGAGTCTCCCGTCTGTCCTGAGCTGCCAAAGTCTCCCGTCTGTCCTGAGCTGCCAGAGTCTCCCGTCTGTTGGAACTGAGGGGCTCCTCACCACCAGTCCATCTCACTGCTAGTTGACGCCACACTTTCAGTGAAATGGCATAGTGTGTGTGAATGTTAATACATACAGTATACAGTACTAAGAGGCAATTTCAATATATTTTTCATTCAGATGGTCTATATAGGCAGGAGGAGTATGTTATTGTCTCATGTTCCTGACAATCTTCTGAGCCTCCATGTCAATGAGGACAGGCAGAAGCTAAATAAAACAAGGTCAGGAAATAAATTATTAAAGTGCACTCTTTCATACATTTTCACTGTGATCTCTTAAGAGGTAAAAGAGCCATCCCTTACCTCTCCCACGGCACTCTCAGCCACATGGAACTCCAACGGGGGGCTGTCTCCCCCCAACACACAGTCTCCGCCTCTCTTTCACGATCTAGTACATTATCCAGTTTACTCATCTTTATAGTCCTATTTTTTTTATCTGTTACTTACTCATACAAATGTTTGTCACATTCTATGGAATGAAAAATGTGAGATTGTGAGAAATGTGAGCTTTCTCCATCATGGTAACACAGAGAATCAGAATACTTGTTTTAAGTTGTGTGAGGTGATGCAGACAAGGGGAACAATGTTTAGACAGGCTTTGCTCAATTACAATTCAAGGCATATCTATTGTGTCCCCTGAAAGAGAGTTTGCCTCATTAGCAATTGCAAAATCCAGATCAACAGATTCACACAAAGTTTGTTTCCATTCCATAAAGCAACTGAGGAAAAACACAATTTCTACGGTGTGTACCACTTCAATGAAGAAGAAAAACACAATTTCTACGGTGTGTACCACTTCAATGAAGAAGAAAAACACAATTTCTACTGTGTGTACCACTTCAATGAAGAAGAAAAACACCATTTCTACTGTGTGTACCACTTCAATGAAGAAGAAAAATGCCATTTTTGACAACTCAGTAAAGCATCAACTCCGTCATTTTCTGTTAACGTCAACTCTGTCAGAGAGCTGAAAGTTGTAATAGAATGGTTGTTTTACTTGGCGTTTTCAAATTAATAATTTTACAGAGTTTAGAATTGTTTATATTGAACTTTTATTTTTAGGGGGGAAAATATGTTTGTTTTGAGAATACAGTGCATTCGAAAGTATTCAGACCCCTTGTGTTACCTATAAGCCTTATTCTAAAATTGATTAAATTGTTTTATTTAACCTTTGTTTAACTGGGAAAGTCAGTTAAGAACAAATTCTTATTTACAATGACGGCCTACCCCGGCCAAACCCGGATGACGTTGGGCCAATTGTGCACTGCCCTATGGGACTCCCAATCACGGCCGGATGTGATACAGCCTGGATTCAAACCAGGGACTGTAGTGATGCCTTAGACCGCTGTGCCACTCGGGAGTCTCTCCTACGCAATACCCCACGATGACAAAGCAAAAACAGGGTTTTAGAAATGTAGATATCACATGTACATACTTTTTTGGACCATTTACTCAATACTTTGTTGATTACAGCCTCAAGTCTTCTTGGGTATGATGCTACAAGCTTGGCATACCTGTATTTGGGGAGTTTCTACCATTCTTCTCTGCAGATCTTCTCAACCTCTGTCGGGTTTGATGGGGAGCATCGCTGCACAGCTATTTTCAGGTCTCTCCATAGATGTTTTATCGGGTTCAAGTCCGGGCTCTGGCTGGGCCACTCAAGAACATTCAGAGACTTGTCCCAAAACTACTCCTGCGTTGTCTTGGCTGTGTGCTTAGGGTCGTTGTCCTGTTGGAAGTTGAACCTTCGCAACAGTCAGAGGTCCTGAGCACTCTGGAGCAGGTTTTCATCAAGGATCTCTGTACATTGCTCCTTTCATCTTTCCCTCGATCCTGACTAGTCTCCCAGTCCCTGCCACTGAAAAACATCCCCAACGCCATACCACCACCATGCTTCACCTTAGGGATGGTGCCAGGTTCCCTCTAGACGTGATGCTTGGCTTTCAGGTCAACAAGTTCAATCTTTGTTTCATCAGATCAGAGAATTTAGTTTCTCATGGTCTGAGATTCCTTTAGGGGCCTGTTGGCCAACTTCAAGCAGAATGTAATGTGCCTTTTACTGAAGAGAGGTTTCCGTCTGGCCACTCTACCATAAAGGCTGATTGATGGAGTGCTGCAGAGACGGTTGTCCTTCTGGAAGGTTCTCCTATCTCCACAGGGGAACTCTGGAGCTCTGATCATCAGGTTCTTGGTCACCTCCCTGCCCAAGGCCCTTCTCTCCCGATTGCTCAGTTTGGTCGGGCGGCCAGCCCTAGGAAGAGTCTTGGTGGTTCCAAACTTCTTCCATTTAAGAATGATGGAGTCCATTGTGTTCTTGGGGACCTTCAATGCTGCAGACATTTTTTGGTTCCCTTCCCCAGATCTGTGCCTCGACACAATCCTGTCTTGGAGCTCTACGGATAATTCCTTCGACCTCATGGCTTGGCTTTTTCTCTGACATGCACTGTCAACTGTGGGACCTTATATAGACAGGTGTGTGCCTTTCCAAATCATGTCCAATCACTTGAATTTGCCACAGGTGTACTCCAGTCAAGTTGCAGAAATATCTCAAGGATGATCAATGGAAACAGAATGAACCTGAGCTCAATTTCGAGTCTCATAGCAAAGGGTCTAAATACTTAAGTATTTTTTTTACATTTTTTAAATTTGCAAACATTTCTAAAAACCTGTTTTCACTTTGTCATTATGGAGGATTGTGTGTAGATTAATGAGGAAAAACATTTATTTAATCCATTTTAGAATAAGGCTTTAACGTAACAAAATGTGGAAAAAGTCAAGGGGTCTGAATAGTTTCCAAAAGTTGTCAAATCTGTCAGTGGCTTGTCAACTCCGTCACTGATGGCTAACCCCCTTAAGATCAATTTTCTTGTCAATATTCTGAAAAAATGATTGAACTACTGTTCTGCAACATATGCGTAAACTATTGAAGGATTGTCTGTGCTCAGCTTGAGGGATAATGTTTGCTTTAAATAAAGAAATAAATGTTGTTTTATGTTTTAAATCTAGAAAAACATGCCAGAATGCTAACATAATTAGCCATGGAGCATTTAATAGTGCTATTAAAGAAAACACAAAAGTTTGGACGTGTGTTACATATTGAATAATCTAATGTTAGAATTAAACAATCAAGGCCTTTAAACACTTGTTGGACAATAATTATAAAAAATAAATGCTTTTTATGGTGTCTGACGGAGTTGACATAAGTCCATTTTAAGGTATTGTTTTTTCTCTTTATTCAACCCACCCGCCCTTCATCCACACAATATTTAATGACCCTAAACCCATCCGCGGACTGCAGGTTATGAGTCAACCTCACTAGCATGTAATTCAAACTTGTAGTGTATTTGAGGTTTAAAAAGGCTTCTAAAGTTTGTAATTTCCACTTTAAAATGTCAAACTTGATTTGCCCTAATGAAAAATGTATCAACCCCTACAAATGTATTCAATTATAATCCACATAATAATTCACATTTGTTGCTGCAGTATTATTTTCCTGCTGTAGCAAACTGCTCAAATGAAGACCCTACATCTGTAGAAACATACGTGTTTCACTGCACCTGTGAAAACATCTGTAAGTATGTTTACCGGACCAATAAACGTTGATTTGATCAAAATATGTATTTCAAATATTGTTCACATTAAGGAAAATATTTCTGAAAAAAAAGTTGAGATTGTCCAGTCTTTCAAGATTCTCCGAGCTGATGATTGGAAGGGGATCACTTAACAAACTGATTTCCAGCCTCCACATCAACCAAGAGATGATATAATAGGCAACCTAACGAAAGACACCCTTCTCACTGTCACTCACCATTAGACTGGACACCCCTATCCCGCCCAGGCGGGGGCACACATGCTCCCACGTCGGATCTTCTGGCCCACAGCCAGCTCCAGGAAGAAGAGCGGGATGCCGATGAGGATGAGGAGGATGAAGTATGGGACGAGGTAGGCACCTGAAAGAAAGTGGTCAAAGTGTTCCTGATATATTCCTTACAATCGACTATTAGGTACATGAGAGTATTACAGTAATAAGAATTGTGGAAAATGTGGAAAACCTTCCCTTCCCAAGTTTTGACTGGCTCCCCTGTTGAATCAATGAGAGACTTAATATTTACTGTTCTCTGAGCTGTTTCTAGAACACTAATTGCACTTAATTGTGTCTCATTACAAAGCCTGTGGGGAAGGGGAGAGGTAGACAGACTGGGTGACAGACAGACAAACCCAATAGTTGGTGGTCATGAAATATCAGGCCCACTCAGTGAGTCAGGGAGAGGCCAGAGTTCTGAGCCTCAGGAAACTATGGTGTCTGTCTGTTTGTACTTGACAGTTCTGCATCACTCCAATATGCAATAGCTTTTTGTTTGCCGACACCTTCGAAAATGTTATATATTACTCTCTCACCCTGGGGGGGGGGGGGTCTAAATTTGGTTCTTCCCAGCTTAATCCAGGAGAGGCTTAATCAGGATGCTACTGTGTTTGATGTGCAGTGGGTGAGTCATCAACAGCAAGAGATGCTAAGGCTTACGCTGGAGCACTATCACTAATACTCATCCTTCAGGAATGCCAGTTACATAGCCCAGATCTCATAATGGATTGAATATTACAGCACACAAAAAACAAGGTCCTAGAATGAAGGAAGACAGAAAGAAGTACAATCAATCATGTACATAGAATGTAGTTCAGGAAAGGAAATGTAAATCCTGCATGCTGCTCTTGGCCCCGAGCAAAAGTGTCCTCAGATCAGTTGACACACACTGTCCTCATTTAGCCAGATCCAATCAATCACAGCCTATCTGAACTTGGGTCAACTCACAGCCCTGATATACTGTATAGCATGCTCACTGAGGTAAAGATGTGTGCAATCCGAGAGAGAGGTAGAGGGAAATAAGGAGAGAGAGGAAAAGGGCAGGAGGCCCAGGCGTTAACCACTCAACACCATTTAATGTGGCTGTAAATGGCTGTCAGGAGGCAAATTAGGGGTTGAAAGATGGCTGTCCTTCTGGGCACACAACCAGGCTGCTTGGTTATAGGAGTCTTTAAATCCTGCCTATTAGCAATATATCCGGAAGAGAGGGCATGTGAAAGACAACCCAGTGAGCACTATCCATGCCAATGTCAATGGATGTTTTCTTTTGGACCAGACTAGATTTAGCCCAGACATAGACGTCTATGATGGTTCAGATTTGGTCCGGACCGGAAGTGATTTGGCTGAACATAGAAGTCTTCCACTGGGCACAGGCATCAGTTCAACATTTAGTTTTGATTTACATTTGGTTGAGTTGTCAGCCTCCCATGAATTCAACATGAAATCAACAAAACATTCCCCCATTGATTACTTTTTGCAAATTCAATCAGTTTTTCAAGTTGACTCAACATCACTCACATAGATTTTTATTGTTAAAATCACATGGAAACAACGTTGACTCAATTTTTACCCAGTAGGCTATGATATTCTATGATTGAACCAATGTTTCACAAGTTTGGACAGTACAGTACAGTTCAGTACAGTAAAGTAGAGTATAGTTCAGTACAGTAGAGTACAGTGAAGTATAGTACAGTAAAGTAGAGTATAGTTCAGTACAGTAGAGTACAGTGAAGTATAGTACAGTAAAGTATATTTCAGTACAATACAGTAGAGTACAGTGCAGCAGAGTATAGTACAGTAGAGCACAGAAGAGTACAGTACAGTTGTAGAGTAATGTAAAGTAGAGTATAGTATAATTCAGTACAGTACAATACAGTACAGTGGGGCACAGAAGAGTAAAGAACCGTAAAATGTACTATATTGTACTGTACCCTACTGGACTTTACTCTTATCTATTGTCCTGTACTGTACTGTAGTCTACTGTACTAAACTCTACTGTGCTTTAATGTACTGTGCTGTACTGTGCTGCCCAAACTTGGGAGACATTGACTTCCGGTTTGGACCGACCAAATTTGGTATTGTTTGGTGGCGGAGCTCATTAGAGTAATACCCAGGATGCTTCGCAAGTGTTCCTTTTTACATTTACATTTTAGGGTTTTAGCAGACATTCTTATCCAGAGAAATTTACATTCAGTGCATTCAACTAAGGTAGATAAACCACATTTAAAAATATATTATTTAACCTATATTTAACCTATATTTGACTAGGCAAGTCAGTTAAGAACAAATTCGTATTGACAACGACGGCCTACCAAAAGGCAAAAGACGTCCTGCGGGGACGAGGGCTGGGATTAAAAATACATTTAATAAAAATATAGGACAAAACACACATCACGACAAGACAGACAACACAACACTACGTAAAGAGAGAACTAAGACAACAACATAGTATTGCAGCAACACATGACAACACACCATGGTAGCAACACAACACGGCAGCAGCACAACGTGGTAGCAGCACAAAACAGGGCACAAATATTATTGGGCACAAACAGCACAAAGCTCAAAGAAGGTAGAAACAACAATACATCACACATTAGCAGCCACAACTGTCAGTAAAAGTGTCCATGATTAAGTCTTTGAATGAAGAAATTGAGTTAAAACTGTCCAGTTTGAGTGTTTGTTGCAGCTCGTTCCAGTCGCTAACTGCAACAAACTGAAAAGAGGAGCGACCCAGGGATGTGTGTGCTTTGGGGACCTTTAACAGAATGTGACTGGCAGAACGGGTGTAACATGTGGAGGATGAGGGCTGCAGTTGATATCTCAGATAGGGCGGAGTGAGGCCTAAGAGGGTTTTATAAATAAGCATCAACCAGTGGGTCTTGCGACGGGTGTACAGAGATAACCAGTTTACAGAAGAATATAGAGTGCAGTGATGTGTCTTATAAGAAGAAACTTTGTGACGGGGCAGGGGAAACAACTCACGGTTGGGATGGTGTTCTTCGGCTTGCAAGCCTCCCCTTTTTTTCTCCAAACATAACGATGGTCATTATGGTCAAACAATTCTATTTTTGTTTCCTCAGACGAGAGGACATTGCTCCAAAAAGTACAATCTTTGTCCCCATGTGCAGTTGCAAACCGTAGTATGGCTTTTTTATGACGGATTTGGAGTAGTGACTTCTTCCTCGCTGTGCGGCCTTTCAGGTTATGTTGATATAGGACTCGTTTTACTGTGGCTATAGATACTTTTGTACTTGTTTCCTCCAGCATCTTCATAAGGAAGCTGTTGTTCTGGGATTGATTTGCACTTTTCGCACCAAAGTACATTCATCTCCAGGAGATGTTTGTACAGATGAACATAGTTCCTTCAGACATTTGGAAATTGCTCCCAAGGATGAACCAGACTTGTGGGGGTCTACCATTTTTCCTGAGGTCTTGGCTGATTTTTTTTGATTTTCCCATGATGTCAAGCAAAGAAGCACTGAGTTTGAAGGTAGGCCTTAAAATACACCCACAGGTACATCTCCAATTGACTCAAATTATGTCAATTAGCCTATCAGAAGCTTCTAAAACCATGACATCATTATCTGGAATTTTCCAAGCAGTTTTAAAGGCACAGACAACTAAGTGTATGCAAACTTCTGACCCACTCGAATTGTGATTCAGTGAAATAATAATAAATAATCTGTTTGTAAACAATTGTTAGAAAAAGTACCTTTGTCATGCACACAGTAGATGTCCTAACCGACTTGTCAAAACTATAGTTCATTAACAAGACATTTGTGGACCAGTTGCAAAACGAGTTTTAATGACTCCAACCTACCGTAATTTCCGGACTATAAGCCGCTACTTTTTTCCCACGCGTTGAACCTCGCGGTTTAAACAATGACGCGGCTAATTTATGGATTTTTCCCGCTTTCACAAGATTCATGCGCCAAAAAACTGAGCACCGTCACATAATGTGACGTAAATCGAACACGCTCAAACTTCCCATCGTTCTTATAACGGTAGTCATTTTGTCAACCTCATCATGACAAAGACACGAAGGAATGCATATGATGCAGCTTTCAAGTTGAAGGCGATCGATGTGGCTGTTGGAAAGGGAAATAGAGCTGCTGACAGCGTGGAGCATTGTCAAAAAATCAACTATCATCAACGGGTTTCGAAAGGCTGGACTGCTGCGTGTTGAAGACGGCAGCGATCCAACATCGGATGAAGGAATTCTGAAGCTATTCAACTCCGACACCGAAGGAGATGACTTCAGTGGTTTCAGTGCACAGGAGGAGGGAGATAGGGACCAATGACTTTCTTGGTAGGCTACTGTTTAAAGGCTGTGTAAAGTTAATTTGTTTCGATGTACCGGTAGGCACCTGCGGCTTACATGTGCGGCTTATTTATGTACAAAATACATATTTTTTAATAATTCAGTGTGTGCGGTTTATATTCAGGTGCGCTTAATAGTCCAGCAATTACGGTAAGTGTCTGAATATTTATGAAAATGTGATATTTCATTTTTTTTATTTTAAAAACCCGCTATTGCTTTGTCATTAGGGGGTATTGTGTGTATATTGAGGAGAAAAAAACATAATTGAATCAATTTTAGAATAAGGCTGTAACGTAACAAAATGTGTAAAAAGTCAAGGGGTCTGAATACTTTCTGAATGCACTGTATATTTAGAGTGGTGTTTGTGGAGCTGTGCTCCCCTCTTGGCAGCCCAGTCTGACTTTGATGGCTGGCCAGTGTAGCTGTCATGTTGTTCTTTCAGTCTGGGTCACTGAGTAGCCAGGTGAGTAAACACTGAGCACAGGTAAAATCCTAGAGGAAAACTTGGCTCAGTCTGATTTCCACCAGACACTGGGAGATGATTTCACCTTTCAGCAGGCCAATAACCGAAAATATGATTTATATTTGTTCTTCTACAGTTCTACTTAGAAGCACTTCATGTACTTGTACAGCGTAGAGCCCTGAACTATAATAACAAGTAAGCCATATCACTCAGCATTTTGTGGCAGGGCACGCACTTTGTTGATTCTTGATGTTCAGTTGTAGAACTGTTAATCTGTTTTTACTATTGGATATACATAGTTTTGTCATGACTTTGCCCTGTTGGGTGAAGTTCATAAAAAAAACCTTTCCCTCTTTCCCCCCACAGGTTTATGATGCCCCCCCCCCCCCCATAAATACCTTTCCCCTTTCTCTCTCCACTCTACAAAAATGGACTTATGAAAATCTATTGTTACCAGAGAGAGAGACTTTGCAATACAGCAACATCAAAAGGTTGGGTATGGAACAATATTTCTGTAATCCAACCAGTTGAAAGTATCCGTTGGTACTTAAAACATGAATATTAAAGAATATTTGTCACGTTCTGACCTTTATTTCCTTTGTTTTGTCTTTATTTAGTATGGTCAGGGCGTGAGTTGGGGTGGGCACTCTATGTTCGTGTTTCTATGTTTTTTCTATTTCTGTGTTTGGCCTGATATGGTTCTCAATCAGAGGCAGCTGTTTATCGTTGTCCCTGATTGAGAACCATATTTAGGTAGCCTGGGTTTCACTGTTGGTTTGTGGGTGTTTGTTTCCTGTGTCAGTGCCACACCGTTCCGTTCCGTTCCGTTCCGTTCCGTTCCGTTCCGTTCCGTTCCGTTCCGTTCCGTTCCGTTCCGTTCCGTTCCGTTCCGTTCCGTTCCGTTCCGGTGATCGTTTATTGTTTTGTATTTCATAGTGTTCAGGCTTTTCTTATTAAAATCGTCATGGACACTTACCACGCTGCGTATTGGTCCGATCCTTGCTACACCTCTTCAGGCAAGGAGGAGGAAATCTGCCGTTACAATATTAACTAAGACAAAATAATTTAGAACTGAATTTTTCCAGTATAATATAGGTTCAGCAAATCCCCTTCATGTTTGGGATACCTTTAAATGTATCTTCAGGGGTCATTCAATTCAATATTCATAAATAATTTTAAAAAAGCAGTTTCTGGCTAAAGAAACAAGGGAAATCCATGAACTAAAAGTACAGGTAGCTAGCAATAAAAACGATACTCCAAAATAAGTTAGAGGAAAAACAACAAACTTGAGGAACTTATTCAAGAACGATCTAATGTAATCTACTACAAAAATCAAGCAAACTGGATGGAATATGGAGAAAAATGCACAAAATTCTTCCTGAATCGTCAATACAAGAACGTAAACAAAAATAATTTGCAGAAACTTGTTACTGAAGACTGAGTCATCTATGATTCTCTGAATGATATTTTAAAAGAGGAAGCTAATTATTTTAGGCAGATGTTCTCTTTTTCGTCTCATCCTCTTCCACTGAATGAAGATTACAGTAAGGAATTCTTTCCAAATAATATAAGAAATGGAAAATTAGGAAGATCAGTACGAAGGCCAAATTAGAGGGAGAACTTTTGAGGCTATTAAATCCTTTCAGTCTGGAAAAACCCCAGGGCTTGATGGCATACCGTTAGAGGTATATTATATTATATAATTTTTTTATATACTAAAAGCTCCATTGTTAGATTGTTTTAACTACTCCTATAGAAATGGTAGTCTGTCAGGAATTCAGCAGGAAGGTCTGATTTCTCTATTATTAAAACAAGACCCAGATGGCAAATATAAAGACCCGGTCTATCTAAAAAAAACTGGAGACTCCTTACACTTCAATGTTGTGATGCAAAAATACTAGCGAAATGCATAGCACTCAGAATTAAAAGGGTTTCACCAGGTATTGTTCATCCTGATCAGACAGGTTTTTTACATGGACAATACATTGGAGATAAAATACGACAACTACTAGAAATAAAACATCAAGAAACATATAAAAAGCCAGGAACGGTATTTATAGGGGATTTTGAAAAGGCATTTGATAAAGTAATACATGTAATAGTGCCAGACATGCACACAAACATAAAGGAGGCATTGCTGTTATGATTTCAGTTGTCCTTGATGTCCTTTGTTTTAAATGTATTCTTTTGTAGTATTGTTTTTTCATTGTTGTTTGCTGTTTTCTTCTGTCTTTTCCTTTTTTCTCTGTAGTTCATTCTCTTGGTTATTGGTGTGTTGGGGGTTCTTGGGGGTGGGGAATGGAATTAATTGTATTTTTTATTTATTTTTCTTCGGGGGGGGGGACTGTGGGAGGGCTCTCGAATGGTTGAGGGGCAGCTATTGGGGAACTGTGGGGGGGATCTTGGAGGGTTCGGGTTTCACAAGATTGTGATCATGAAAAAGGAAACTATGACATATATTTTATGTCACTATCATGCACACGCACCCTCACACATAAGGATGGCTCTGTTGTGGAAAGACTGATACATGTTTGATAGTGTCTTGATGCTGTATTGTTTGCCCTTCATGTTCTAATACTTTAATGTTACCCCTTCCTTGTGTTTTTGAAATAAATAATTACAAAAAATAAAAAATTCTATATATTTTTTAAAGAATATGATGTCAGATCAGTTGACTCAGACATTATTACTGATGACAGGACAACATAAATTGTATCTTGGAAAGTCTACACATTCTAGTTATCAGATTCACATGGAATTGTTGTGCAATTTAAATGTTTAAATATGAAACTATTTGTGAAAAATTTCAATTTAATTTTAGCCTTCTAAATGAGAGAATTATTTGCATAAGTAAACTATGCTCACTCAGTGGCCACGCCCAAGTGAACAGACAGACATTGGTTGGAGAGGGATGAAACAAGCCCTTTTCTTCTCCAGTATTGTAACGATTGTCTTCCTCTTCTGATGAGGAATACGATGGACCGGACCAATGCACAGCGTGGTAAATGTTCATGTTAATTTATTAGAACAAAAAGAAAATAACAAAGAGAGTGAAACGAAAACGAAACAGGTGTAGCAACACAAAACAGGAAACAACTACCTACAACCCATAGTGGGAAAACAGGCTGCCTAAGTACAGTGGGGCAAAAAAGTATTTAGTCAGCCACCAATTGTGCAAGTTCTCCCACTTAAAAAGATGAGAGAGGCCTGTAATGTTCATCATAGGTACACTTCAACTATGGCAGACAAAATGAGAAAAAAAATCCAGAAAATCACATTGTAGGATTTTTAATTAATTTATTTGCAAATTATGGTGGAAATAAGTATTTGGTCACCTACAAACAAGCAAGATTTCTGGCTCTCACAGACCTGTAACTTCTTCTTTAAGAGGCTCCTCTGTCCTCCACTCGTTACCTGTATTAATGGCACCTGTTTGAACTTGTCATCAGTATAAAAGACACCTGTCCACAACCTCAAACAGTCACACTCCAAACTCCACTATGGCCAAGACCAAAGAGCTGTCAAAGGACACCAGAAACAAAATTGTAGACCTGCACCAGGCTGGGAAGACTGAATCTGCAATAGGTAAGCAGCTTGGTTTGAAGAAATCAACTGTGGGAGCAATTATTAGGAAATGGAAGACATACAAGACCACTGATAATCTCCCTCTATCTCGGGCTCCACTCAAGATCTCACCCCGTGGGGTCAAAATGATCACAAGAATGGTGAGCAAAAATCCCAGAACCACACGGGGGGACCTAGTGAATGACCTGCAGAGAGCTGGGACCAAAGTAACAAAGCCTACCATCAGTAACACACTACGCCGCCAGGGACTCAAATACTGCAGTGCCAGACGTGTCCCCCTGCTTAAGCCAGTACATGTCCAGGCCCATCTGAAGTTTGCTAGAGAGCATTTGGATGATCCAGAAGAAGATTGGGAGAATGTCATATGGTCAGATGAAACCAAAATATAACTGTTTGGTAAACACTCAACTCGTCGTGTTTGGTGGACAAAGAATGCTGAGTTGCGTCCAAAGAACACCATACCTACTGTGAAGCATGGCGGTGGAAACATCATGCTTTGGGGCTGTTTTTCTGCAAAGGGACCAGGACGACTGATCCGTGTAAAGGAAAGAATGAATGGGGCCATGTATCGTGATATTTTGAGTGAAAACCTCCTTCCATCAGGAAGGGCATTGAAGATTAAATGTGGCTGGGTCTTTCAGCATGACAATGATCCCAAACACATCGCCCGGGCAACGAAGGAGTGGCTTCGTAAGAAGCATTTCAAGGTCCTGGAGTGGCCTAGCCAGTCTCCAGATCTCAACCCCATAGAAAATCTTTGGAGGGAGTTGAAAGTCCGTGTTGCCCAGCAACAGCCCCAAAACATCACTGCTCTAGAGGAGATCTGCATGGAGGAATGGGCCAAAATACCAGCAACAGTGTGTGAAAACCTTGTGAAGACTTACAGAAAACGTTTGACCTCTGTCATTGCCAACAAAGGGTATATAACAAAGTATTGAGATAAACTTTTGTTATTGACCAAATACTTATTTTCCACCATAATTTGGAAATAAATTCATAAAAAATCCTACAATGTGATTTTCTATATATTTTTTTCTAATTTTGTCTGTCATAGTTGAAGTGTACATATGATGAAAATTACAGGCCTCTCTCATCTTTTTAAGTGGGAGAACTTGCACAATTGGTGGCTGACTAAATACTTTTTTACCCCACTGTATGGTTCTCAGTCAGAGACAACGATCGACAGCTGCCTCTGATTGGGAACCATACCAGGCCAAACACAGAAATACAAAACCTAGAATACACAACATAGAATACCCACCCCAACTCACGCCCTGATCAAACTAAAACAGAGACATAAAAAAGGAACTAAGGTCAGGACGTGACAAGTATAAAAGCCCCCGTAACCCAAGTCACGTCAGACTAAGCAAACCCCAGCGTGAGCTGTGGTTGTGAATGGATAAATATCCACTCTACATAACAAGATTTACATAAGACCAGATCACTTGGAGGTGACGATCACCATGCTGGAAGGATGAATTTCTACTAGACCAGCTAGAATAAGGCGCAAGCTGATTATGGCAAATGGTATAAACTTTGAACTCTTATTCACTAAAGAAGAAGTGATACATCCTAGAAGTCGAGTTCTAAGCTATGCTACCATAAGATTTTGTATTTATGGTAGCATAGCTTCTCAAGGTCCGATAGAGACGAAATCCCATTTGTCCCTCAGTCTTCCCGCTCTTTCATTCAAACCCAACCCCCTTCTTTTGTGTAATCAGTTGTCATGTCAGTTTCGTCCGCTAGGGACTTTTTCTTTTATTACATGATTAGTAATCAATGTATGATCCATCCTGTGTATATGTAATTCTGCGTGATTATTTAGATATTTAGTAAATCAATAATTAAGCCAATTTTTGTATTGCTGATTCGACTTGTTATCCAGGGTTCATGAAGATAACCAATAATTTTACGGTGTTCAGATGAGACTGAATAAGGTGACGATTAATAATTGACTACTATTGATATAAAAGATCTTCAGATCTTTAAGCGTTTATTTGGAAAATAGCAGCTCTTCCATGGTGCCCCAGGTTATTAACGAGTTAATTGTTGCATGGCTTAATTTAATCATGTAATCAATCAAGCATTAGGTGATTGGTTTGATAAAATAGCCTGTCATATAATTTAATCAGTCAGAGACACAACATTATTGACGCCACGTACGAGGAATCTAAAATAGAATGACGCTTTCATTTTGATTCAGCCTATATAAAATTGAAAAGCAGATTACATAATACAACCAGTTTATTAAATACATTATTGGAGTGGTAGACAGGAAGTGGTGAGCCGTGTGTGTGTTCTGGAGGCTGCCTCCGTGTTGTTCTCTTTTCAGGTTCTTCCAAGTAAATTAGACATTTTAAACATTCCCATATTAACCTAGATGAACCAACTTCTCAGGTTAATTAAAGTTTAATTCCCAGATAGCCTATCCAGGTATGATTCATCATTATCATTGATTAATCAATTTGCTTTTGCAAAATTCATTCATGTCCAACTCCCACATTACTGATACAGTACTCATAGTTCATTAACGTCTATAAATCAATTAAAATCGTTTTTGCAGCTTCCAACGAATTCCAAAACCAAATATTGAAAAAAATAGGATTTCTTTTTTCTCTACATTTTTCAAATAATGTGCAAGCTATCAGAGGTGGTCACCACTCCTCCTCTAATTAGTGAACCTCCTGTCACGCCCTGACTTTAGTTATCTTTGTTTTCTTTATTATTTTGGTTAGGTCAGGGTGTGACGAGGGTGGTATGTGTGTTTCACCTTGTCTAGGGTTTTCTGTATATCTATGGGGTTTTGGTATTGTCTAGGTAAATGTAGGTCTATGGTGGCCTGAATTGGTTCCCAATCAGAGACAGCTGTTTATCCTTGGGGATCCTATTTAGGTTGTCATTTTCCATTTTGTTTTTGTGGGTTATTGTCTATGTGTAGTTGCATGTCAGCACTCGTTAGTATTAGCGGCACTGTCGTTTTGTTTAGTGTTCTTCGTAATTAAAGAAGAATGTATTCAAATCATGCTGCGCCTTGGTCTCATCGTTACGATGAACGTGACACCTCCACCCATAAAATGATTGATCTCAGCAGCGATACCAAACATGCCATTAGCGGAAAAACTGCAGAAATTGCGAACAATGCACTCCAAAATCAACCATCAAACGCAGGCTTTGTAACGGTTCTCTCTACTTTAGCCCTTATGTATCGCCATCAAAGACTGGCATGGGTCCAATACTGCAGTGCACAGCTGAAGCACGTGTAAGACATGGCTGACATGAGGGGATAGGTGGAGAGAACCGAGCAACTATTGACAAAAGCAGGAAATGAAAACACTCTGCTAGCCGAGGAACTGCGTTTGAAATCTGACCAATTAAAAGTAATTGCAAATAATTATGATGATGAACGAGCACAAACTCTTCAACAAAATAGTTGTCTCCAGGAACAAATCGATTTAGCCAAAACGAAATAGGATGTAGTCCACTTCAAACTAGATAAATCTGTTGAGTTATCTACAAACAGGAGCGCGCAATTTGATAACATGCAGGCAGTTTTGTTGAACATTACTCAAAGAAACAATGTTCTACTCTAAATACTGCAGACCAAAGACGACCAGTTAATGAACACAATGACTAAGTTGGATGACAAATCAGTAGAAGACATTGACGTCTCTGACCAAATGAATGATGAGAGAACTCAGGTGATGAAGATGGAAATATTGATTTCTAAGCAAACGGTGAATCACTGAATCTCTCGCTCTGTACTCAAGACCTCTATTTGCAATGACAGATAATTTTGAGACCGAAAGGAGCAAGTGCGACACTCACGTGTCCAAAATCAGTACTCTAAGCGCTCAAGTGGACTCTGCAATGCAGCAGAATACCACCCTTAGGTACAATATGATGGAATTCCAGAATGGTCACGTGCTACAGCGTGACTACCCAAACAAGCAACCGGAGTCCGGTCCTCAAAGGCGTGAAGACGATAGAAGGTTTCAGACTTCCCTCGTGTCCCTCAGAGTCTTCTCCTTTTGGCCATTCGGCACTGAGTAATATGGCAACTCTTCGCCAACAAAGCCAAAGCTTGACTTCTCCTCTTGGCCTTTCGGCCCCAATATCCCCACAGGATGAAGCCAACCCTCTCTACCCGCTTGGTGCGGAATACCTCTGACAAACCTATCAAGAATGTCCCCACCTTTGACACTGTTCTAGGTCAGCCAAACGATACTGAGACGTTCCTAGCTGACATAGAGGACACATTGGATGGCTACCCGAACTCTAAGGGTTCTGACAGGGTTTACCTGTTGAAGCGAACGTTGAATAGACATATGACGAGGTTCATTTGTCTATAACAGCAACACGTGCTAAACGACTACGCTCAACTAGACACAGCTTTGAAATTAGAATTCAGTGGTTCTGCAACTCGCAAACACGATAGCTCACTGGCTAACACGTCAAACAAGCTCAGAATGAACACCCACATGCTAACTATCATAGGCTTCGTTCAGCTTGCTTTGGCCAACTCACTGAAACAGAAATGGAAGAGCTGTTACCATTCAAAGAAATGTTTCTGTCGAACATGTTTCAAAGTTTTACTGCTAACCTACAAAGCATTACATGGGCTTGCTCCTACCTATCTCTCTGATTTGGTCCTGCCGTACATAGCTACACGTACGCTATGGTCACAAGACGCAGGCCTCCTAATTGTCCCTAGAATTTCTAAGCAAACAGCTGGAGGCAGGGCTTTCTCCTATAGAGCTCCATTTTTATGGAATGGTCTGCCTACCCATGTGAGAGACGCAAACTCGGTCTCAACCTTTAAGTATTTACTGAAGACTCATCTCTTCAGTGGGTCATATGATTGAGTGTAGTCTGGCCCAGGAGTGTAAAGTTGAACTGAAAGGCTCTGGAGCAACGAACCGCCCTTGCTGTCTCTGCCTGGCCGGTTCAATTTTAGAATAAGGCTGTAACACAACAAAATGTTGAAAAAGTGAAGGGGTCTGAATACTTTCTGAGTACACCGTATATGTTGCACATAAACAGTTATAGGAATCTCCTTACAACAACGCCTCGGAATGCCTTGGCTCACTGAGCTTTCTTTGTTGCAAGTGCATGATAACAAACAAATCACATGAGAGAAAAGAGAGACCCACATGCTACTCTTGCTACTGTTCTTGATGAAGACCTTGAGGCTGATACGTAAAACTTAAAAAATGACATTGATAATAGCAAGAGCAGCATGGGGGTTTCTGCCTCGGTATAAAAACACTGGTTACAATTTACAGTGTAGTATATTACTTCATGATCATTTAGTTTCATTTTTAAAAAGGTCCTTAGATGTGTTTCTAAAAATCATCAACAGTGTACCCACTGTCCTTATTTATCCCTGCTAACTGTTTTTTCACAGGCAAATTTAGATTAGAAATATTGCTTATCCGAAAGAAGTTAGAGACTGATTTTAAGTCCCTCTGATGTGAATGTTGCATACCGGTAAGTGAAATGTAAAATTACATTTTACTCAGTCAAGATATCCTCCTTAAAGGCTATATTGTCTAAAAAAAAATGTTAAGATTCAGACAGTGGCTATTTAAAAGCATTTATGAAGAACATTTGGTATTAAACAAATGTTCATGAGATCAAATTATTACTCCATATTATCAGGGGTAACAGGATCCATTCATCTTGAATGTTTAATGATACTCATGGGTAGGGTAGAGTGTTTTCACTGCTTATGAGTGGGGGAGAGACGAGCTCTTGAAAACAATGATTTTCAGCCTTTTATGTCTGCAGCATGAGCTTATAATTCAGTTTAACAGAACTCTGACAGAAATACCAGATAACAGGTGCCTGATGTCCTGGTAGGGTTTCTGATAT
This sequence comes from Oncorhynchus mykiss, assembly GCF_057628025.1. NCBI lineage: Eukaryota > Metazoa > Chordata > Actinopteri > Salmoniformes > Salmonidae > Oncorhynchus > Oncorhynchus mykiss. The sequence goes on from NC_143028.1 coordinate 53,309,738, forward strand.
GCTGCTTGTATAACTGCATAGAATGGCAGGGAAACCCTTAATAATCTCCAAGTTTCATTTGATAGATTTGACACAGATAAAAGAACAGCAGTGGACTCATGTTCCCCCCTTCTGAAGATGAAATGTTGAACAGAGTGTAGCAGAAAGGATAGACATATTAATATGCCAAGCGTATTGATCATCAGTAGTCATGTTATGTTGTCAGATCATGCTTCACTGATAATATTACATGGATTTTGATTAATTACTTATTTCACAGTAGGTAATGTTGACTTTGCATTATGAAGAGGTAAGTAGTGACTTTTTCTTAGCCATCACTAGTCCCAGGTGGCGTTGTGAGCAGTACATGCTGTCGTTTCACCATTCACAAAAAGATTCTAGAATGTTCTAACGCTAAGATTATAACGCTTAGTTATTTTATTTGATACTGAAAGCTTTGGATAATCTATTTTTTTCTTATTATTATTTTACCAGGGAAAATGACTGAGAACACATTCTCATTTACAGCAACGACCTGGGGAATAGTTACAGGAGGATGAATGAGCCTAAAATTGTCACCAGTACTATTTCAGGAGATCGAATGTTTCTATGAAATGTGCATTTGTACTGTGCTGCATGTGTTTGTTGTTTCTCTGGCCAGTCTTGTCTTTGTGTTAAGGAGGTGGCCCGGTCTCGTCAGTCATCAGCTTTTCGATGAATCCTCCAGGAAGCATTTTGCAGCAGGTTGTACTCCATCATGCACTGTAGTAAATGCACATTAACACCCCATACTAGTGTATTATGACCTCCCTTTATGTTCCACATGAAAGGAGTGAACAGGGATTATTCACATGTTTGAGTGTCACAGGGGCTTTGGAAAGAACAACACTTCAAGCTGGAAATGGAGGAAAGAAGGATAGGCTGAAAAAGTGGAAGAGTCAGAACTGTAAAACTGTACAATGTGCAGAGTTTTACCTGAAGATGTTTTATGTCATTAACAAACATCTGGTTGATACCGTATTAAACAAGGAATTCATCTGACAAGGGATAAACACCTTGGTGAGTACATTTTCTAATGCTCTCAGTGGTTACCATTTTTTAAAATCTTTATTGCATTTAGCCAGTCATTATTTACTATGTGAACTAATTGTAATTTGTACATACCATATTAGATTTCAATCATAACAATTGCTATAATGTTATTTTTTAATAAAGAGTTGTATCTAAACATGTCGTTTTTCATGTGTTCTCTTGTATTAATTTGTAGTCTATTTGCAAATGAAGTTGAATGTTGTAGTCATTAGTTTTGCAGGGTTCAAACCAGTGATTTATATACACTTAGATGACTGACAGGGCGCGCTGTTTACAAGCCACCAGACCTCCATCTTGGCACTCAACTACCATTGTTAAAATATATTTTGGAAGTTATAGAAATGCTTTTATTATTAATGTCTACATGCTTCTTCCGAGGAGTGCCAATAGGCAGACAGGTGGCTTCAAAGTCTCACATTGGCCAATACATAGCATCAGCAATTCAGGGTTTATATACATCGGTTCAAACCTGACGGCATTAATTACAATTTTACAAAAATAATAAGACACGTTCATTCAGCAGTAAATTATGTTGTCTGACTTTGTCCTCTAGAGGGCAGAGTTGCCTAAAGAAGTTGGATGATAACGTCATTTAGATCTTTGCAGAGGCATATGCAATATCAGCTAATATGTTATTACTGATGTTATCTTATTTGAAAACACTAATCAAATGGTTATCTAATCAAATTGGTGTAGTGCAAACAATTGAAAAAATTCCCATCAGGCTGAGGTATTTGGAAAGTACTTTCAGACCTTTATTTGCAGTTCTTAGTCACTCTGTCTATATTCCTTGTTTCAAAAGGCCATTAATCTGGGTCTTTGAAGCCACTAATCTAAAAATTAACCAATGGTACAGACTAGGGCTGTTACAGTGACCATATTACCACCACACCGCGGGTCACGAGTCATGACGACAGTCAAATTCCATGTGACCGTTTAGTCACGGTAATTAGGCTTCTCCAAGCTCTTATTCTGCTGATGGTCATTAGTAGCCTACCAAACTTGCTAACTGCCTGGTACTCAGCACTCTATTGTCCCTCTAATCACTCTGACATCATTTCAAATATAATCGAAAATCCAATCAAACACTTCATGAGAGCCCATGAGCTCAAGTTGTGCAACATTTCTATAGGCTATGCAATTGCGTGACAAAACAGGGGGATGGCCTTAATTAAAAAGAGGAGGATCCCATCAGCTTTCTATAGGCTAGGCCTTCTATATTTATTTCTCAACTTTCCTAATATTAAGCACATTGCTTATCTTTACAACAGGAGTATAGTCTACCTGCCTGGCATGAAAATTAACCACAGGAAAAGCATCCTCCATTCGCTATTTAAGTGCATTGATTACATGTGCATAGAGTGCATGTATTTTTTCCCCCGTTTCGAGGCCAGTGCATGATAATGGTCCATTCTAAATCAAAACAAATGTCACACATTATTTAGTATACAGTACCAGTCAAAAGTTTACACATCTACTCATTCCAGGGTTTTTCTTTATTTTTACTATTTTCTACATTGTAGAATAATAGTGAAGACATCCAAACTATGAAAAAACACATATGGAATCATGTAGCAACCAAAAAAGTGTTAAACAAATCTAAATACATGTTTTTATGAGATTCTTCAAAGTAGCCACCCTTTGCCTTGATGACAGCTTTGCACACTCTTGGCATTCTCTCAACCAGCTTCATGAGGTAGTCACCCAGATTGCATTTCAATTAACAAGTTATAAATTTGGTGAATTTCTTTCCTTAATTATACAAAAGATAGCCCTATTTTGTAAAAGACCAAGTCCATATTGGCAAGAACAGCTCAAATAAGCAAAGAGAAACGACAGTCCATCATTACTTTAAGACATGAAGGTCAGTCAATCCGGAACATTTCAAGAACTTTGAACGTTTCTTCAAGTGCAGTCGCAAAAATCATCAAACGCTATGATGAAACTGGCTCTCATGAGGACAGCCACAGGAAAGGAAGACCCAGAGTTAACTCTGCTGCAGAGGATAAATTCATTAGAGTTAACTGCACCTCAGATTGCAACCGAAATAAATGCTTCACAGAGTTCAAGGAAAAGACACATCTCAACATCAACTTTTCAGAGGGGACTGTGTGAAATCAGGCCTTCATGGTTGAATTGCTGCAAAGGACTACTAAAGGACACCAATAAGAGACTTGCTTGGGCCAAAAAACACGATCAATGGACATTAGACCGGTGGAAATCAGTCCTTTGGTCTGGTGAGTCCAGATTTGAGATTTTTGGTTCCAACCGCCGTGTCTTTGTGAGACGCAGCGTAGGTGAGCAGATGACCTCCACGTGTGGTTCCCACCGTGAAACATGGAGGTGTTGTCACACCCTGGTCAAAGTATTTTGTGTTTATCTTTATTTATTTGGTCAGGCCAGGGTGTGGCATGGGTTTTTGTATGTGGTGTGTTTGTATGGGGATTGTAGCTAGTGGGGTGTTCTAGCTAAGTCTATGGCTGTCTGAAGTGGTTCTCAATCAGAGGCAGGTGTTTATCGTTGTCTCTGATTGGGAACCATATTTAGGCAGCCATATTCTTTGAGTTTGTGGTGGGTGATTGTCCTTAGTGTCCTGATGTCATTGTTCTGTGTTAGGATACACAAGTATAGGCTGTTTCGGGTTTTGTTAAGTTTATTGTTTTGGTAGTGTTTGTGTTTAGTGTGTTAATTCATTAAACATGGATTGCAATAGACACGCCGCATTTTGGTCCGACTCTCCTTCTCATAAAGAAAACCGTTACAGAATCACCCACCACAAAGGGACCAAGCAGCGTGTCAACAGGCAAGAACAGCCCAAAGTGGAGTACAGTATGGACTATACTTCTTGGGAGGAGATAGACAGGTGGGCGGTCGACCCAGGGAGAGTGCCGGAGCCCGCCTGGGATTCGATGGAGCAGTGCGCGGAAGGATATAGGAGAATGGAGTTTGCGAAGCAAGCAAGGCGGCGCGGACGGAGGCCCCATAGTCAGCCCAAAAAATTTCTTGGGGGGGGGCTCAGGGAGAGTGTGGCAGAGTCAGGAGCCAGACCTGAGCCAACTCTCCCTGTTTATCGTGAGGAGCCAAGGAGGAGACCAGAACCAGAGCCGGTGTTGGAGGTGAGCGAAACAGAGACTGTGAAGGAGTTAATGGGGAAATTGGAGGAGAGAGAAATGAGGGAGTTGCTGTGTTGGTGTTTTAAACATGGAATTCGCCCGACGGAGCGTGTCGGGGATTTGATGGCACCTGGGTCAGCGCTCCATACTCGTCCTGAGGTGCGTGTTAGTCGGCTGGTGAAGATGGTGCCAGTCTCACGTACCAGGCCTCCTGTGCACCTCCCTAGCCTTGCACGTCCTGTGCCAGCACCGCTCTCAAGATCTCCAGTACGCCTTCACGGTCTAACCCATCCTGTGCCACCTCCACACCCCAGCCCTCCGGTAGCAGCTCCCCGCACCAGGCTTCCTGTGCGTGTCCTCGGCCCAGTACCACCAGTGCCAGCACCACGCATCAGGCCTACAGTGCGCCTCGCCTGTCCAGCGCTGTCGGAGCCCTCCTCCTATCCAGCGCTGTCGGAGTCTCCCGCCTGTTTAGCGCTGTTAGAGCCTTCCTTCTCTACAGCGCTGCCGGAGTCTCCCGCCTGTTCAGAACTGCCAGTTTGCAAAGAGCTGCCAGTTTGCAAAGAACTGCCAGTTAGCATAGAGCTGCCAGTTAGCATAGAGCTGCCAGTTAGCATAGAGCTGCCAGTTAGCATAGAGCTGCCAGTTAGCATAGAGCTGCCAGTTAGCATAGAGCTGCCAGTTAGCATAGAGCTGCCAGTTAGCATAGAGCTGCCAGTCTGCAAGGAGCTGCCAGTCTGCAAGGAGCTGCCAGAGCTGCCTGTCTGCAGGATGCCGCCAAAGCTGCCAGTCTGCAAGGAGCCGCCAGAGCTGCCAGTCTGCAAGGAGCCGCCAGAGCTGCCAGTTAGCATGGAGCAGCCAGGGCCGCCAGTTAGCATGGAGCAGCCAGGGCCGCCAGTCAGCATGGAGCAGCCAGGGCCGCCAGTCAGCATGGAGCAGCCAGGGCCGCCAGTCAGCATGGAGCAGCCAGTCAGCATGGAGCAGCCAGTCAGCATGGAGCAGCCAGAGCAGCCAGTCAGCATGGAGCAGCCAGAGCTGCCAGTCAGCATGGAGCAGCCAGTCAGCATGGAGCAGCCAGAGCTGCCAATCAGCATGGAGCAGCCAGTCAGCATGGAGCAGCCAGAGCTGCCAGTCAGCATGGAGCAGCCAGTCAGCATGGAGCAGCCAGAGCTGCCAGTCGACCAGACTCTCCCAGATCTGCCAGTCGACCAGACTCTTCCAGATCTGCCAGTCGACCAGACTCTTCCAGATCTGCCAGTCGACCAGACTCTTCCAGATCTGCCAGTCGACCAGACTCTTCCAGATCTGCCAGTCGACCAGACTCTCCCAGATCTGCCAGTCGACCAGACTCTCCCAGATCTGCCAGTCGACCAGACTCTTCCAGATCTGCCAGTCGACCAGACTCTTCCAGATCTGCCAGTCGACCAGACTCTTCCAGATCTGCCAGTCGACCAGACTCTTCCAGATCTGCCAGTCGACCAGACTCTTCCAGATCTGCCAGTCGACCAGGATCTGCCAGTCAGCCAGGATCTGCCAGTCAGCCAGGATATGGTAGATTCGTCAACCTGCCTGAGCTTCCTCTCACTCCTGAGCTTCCTCTCACTCCTGAGCTTCCTCTCACTCCTGAGCTTCCCCTCAGTCCCGAGCTGCCTCAGTCCCGAGCTGCCCCTCAGTCCCGATCTGCTCCTCAGTCCAGTGGGGTTCTGGGTGAGGACTACTAGGCCATGGTCGGCGGCGAGGGTGGACTATCCAGGGACGCGAGGAGAAGGGACTAAGACATTGATTGAGTGGGGTCCACGTCCCGCGCCGGAGCCGCCACCATGGACAGACGCCCACCCGGACCCTCCCTATTGTTTTGAGGTGCGTTCGGGAGTCCGCACCTTAGGGGGGGGGTTCTGTCACACCCTGGTCAAAGTATTTTGTGTTTATCTTTATTTATTTGGTCAGGCCAGGGTGTGGCATGGGTTTTTGTATGTGGTGTGTTTGTATGGGGATTGTAGCTAGTGGGGTGTTCTAGCTAAGTCTATGGCTGTCTGAAGTGGTTCTCAATCAGAGGCAGGTGTTTATCGTTGTCTCTGATTGGGAACCATATTTAGGCAGCCATATTCTTTGAGTTTGTGGTGGGTGATTGTCCTTAGTGTCCTGATGTCATTGTTCTGTGTTAGGATACACAAGTATAGGCTGTTTCGGGTTTTGTTAAGTTTATTGTTTTGGTAGTGTTTGTGTTTAGTGTGTTAATTCATTAAACATGGATTGCAATAGACACGCCGCATTTTGGTCCGACTCTCCTTCTCATAAAGAAAACCGTTACAGGTGTGATGATGTGGGGGTGCTTTGCTGGTGACACTATCAGTGATTTATTTAGAATTCAAGGCACACTTAACCAGCATGGCTACCACAGCATTCTGCAGCGATACGCCATCCCATCTGGTTTGTGCTTAGTGGGACTATAATTCGTTTTTCAACAGGACAATGACCCAAAACACACCTCCAGGCTGTGTAAGGGCTATTTGACCAAGTAGGAGAGTGATGTAGTGCTGCATCAGATGACCTGGCCTCTACAATCACCCGACCTCAACCCAATTGAGATGACTTAGGATGAGTTGGAGAGTGAAGGAGTGAAGGAAAAGCAGCCAACAAGTGCTCAGCATATGTGGGAACTCCTTCAAGACTGTTGGAAAAGCATTCCTCATGAAGCTGGTTGAGAGAATGCCAAGAGCGTGCAAGCTGTCATCAAGGTAAAGGGTGGCTACTTTGAAAAATCTCAAATATATCTTTGTTTTGGTTACTACATTATTCTATATGTGTTATTTCATGTTTTGATGTCTTCACTATTATTATACAATGTAGAAATAGTACAAATAAAGAAAAACCCTTGAATGAGTAGGTGTGTCCAAACTTGACTGGTACTGTGTGTAAAGACATGTTTAAATCAAGAATAGTATGATGGGTGACAATATTAGCCTATAACTTGTGAATTATATATTCTGACCTGTGAATGATGGCCAGCTTGTGCAGTAAGGCAAGAAACAGCGCATGCTTTTTTGGGTGACTTTTTGAAATGATAGTTGCACAACTCATGTAACCTAGCCCATACGCCTATAAGGTTTGTATCACAACTAATGTGGCCAAATAACTTCTTAAAATTAAGCACATTAGTCCGCTTTACGACGGTGGTAGAGCCTAACTGGCATACATACGCAGCACGTGTGTTTCAAGTTTGGGGAAGATAATTTTCACCATAAAAATGCACCGTTATAATAAAAGCATTACATGCATATTCACATTTGTGGTCAATCAACTTTGAGAATGGAACATTCCCGCTTATAGCCAACTGCCATGTACGCATTACTGCGCTTAAAATGTGAAGATATAGCCTAATAGTTTATCAACATTTCTTACGTTAGCCTCATTGCTTAACTTCTTTAGCATACTGGTTATTGTTCGGAATTTCGCGCTCACCGGATGTTGTCGTAGGCTAGCGGTTCATGCGCCCTAACAGTTAAAATAGTTTTGTTGATTCTAGTGGTTGTATTAATTTGGGATCTTTTGCATCCCACAACTTTCCCAGACTATGTTTGGAATATGTATTTCTCGCACAGAATAGAATAGGTAAATTTTTGTACTATGGGGGATAGTAGATTGACATAGGCTCGTGCTTTTGCTGTTTGTTAGGCCTACTCATCTCGTTTGGCTGATGAAAAGTAAATGTGGACATTTCTTACAATATCTTCAATATGCGCCTCGTAATTGGACAAGGATTGCGTGCAGTTGCATCCCCGATGTCTGTCTTCACTTGTAGCCTGTGAGTAAGAAGTGTGTACAGCCTGCGCAAAAAACAACAAATTAGAGCTCATGCCTTTCATGCTACTTTTTTCAAATCGTCACTAGAGTCAGCCTTGGAATGTATTAAAAATCAAAACATATAGCCCAACTTTTGTATCACAACTAAAGTTACATACATAACTCTAAATTAAGCATATAGGAGTACCTGTTTCTTTATTAACGCTCAACACAGAATAGCTGCATGTGCGAACTCCCTCAAATTGTTTGGAGAAAATATCCTTTCTATTTTATTCAGCTTTGTTCAGTTGTATTCTTCATCCTACAAACTAATATAAAATAATGCCACGGAATACTAAGCAAATCTTTGCCAAATTAACTAGTGTAGCCCACAGCCATATGGCATAGCCAGATCATTGCCTAACATAAGGACAACTCAGTGTGCTATTCTGTTCTTCTGAAATAGACTACATTTTCTTCATATCTAGTTTCTTTAGACCTGTCTAAAATAAATAATGGATTTATTGTGTTGGTAGGCTATATTACATGGATTTATTAGACTTTTTCAAATGTAGGTGTTCCAAAGGTCTGTATTAGTGGCTTGTAGGCTGTGCCTGGAAGCCAGGAGATGCTAAATGTGTTTATGTTAATTAACTGTCAATTACCATGAGACTGGCTGTTATTGCTGATGTAATTTCATGACTGTCACAGCATTAGTACAGATGTTACAATATGTTACATGCTATTATTCTAAAAAGTCAACATAACCCCATAGCTTTTACAGAAATCTTTGTGAGAAAGGCTGAGTCAGACAAACTGATACAGTACGTCATATGTGGACTAATAACCTGTAACAAGACCTAGGCTACATGTATACGCACTAAGAACTGATATGCCTCTGGCATAAAGCATTGAAGTGGGCACGCACTGCTTCTACCTTTGTTTGCCCTGTCTAAAGGCAGGATCATAAATCAATACTTATTCTATTTAAAAAAAGATACTATTGAAATGATATAATTGATACTGTTTTTCAACCCTTTTATTTCAAATTGTTTTGTCATTTGAGGAATGGATACAAGATCAATTTCTATTCAATCTCGAGGACAAACACTGATGAAATGTTTTCTTATCGAATGATTGATAATGAACAATAAATATAAAATGATTGTATATGTTGTGTTTTTGTTTGAAAGGTTTCGGGTGAACTTGTCAAATCTTTTTTGTTCCCCTTATCTGATTTATTTACCTATTTAAGTCTGTTCTTATAGCCATTAAGTGGTTTCTTATCACTGCATTGTACAGTATATGGCAGAAGTATACGAGTGGTAAATTCTGGGAATAATGAACACTGTCCAAACACACTACAGTGTATAAAAAGGCCAGGGTATAGCCAGTCCAATGTACTGTACTCCCAAGTAACTGATCAGACAAGATGAAGTTGGCTGTTGTGCTGTTTGCCTTAGTGACCCTTTCTGAGTGCCTTCTCAAGTAAGTACCATTATTCATTAAATAAAATGTATAATGTATTTAATTTCTTGCACCTTATATCATCGCAGATTTCTGTAGGGTATTGTGTTGAGAGAAACATGAGGGTAGCTTTTAAAAATGCTGAAACAAAAGTGAAAGGAAATCAGTTTTCTAACTGCAGCATCAGACCGTTTTGAGGCTCTGTTCCTCTGAGCCACAGAGACTTCAGTAGTGTTATATTATCTGATGCTGAACTAGAGATGTCCATTCTGTGGCCCAGGATTCCTCTGATAAAGGGGAAGTCAGCCAGGCAGACTCTGGAGGAGAAGGGTCTGTATGAAGAGTACAAGAGGAAGTATCGCTACAACCCCAGAGCCAAGTTTAACAACAGGGCGGGTGGTGCCATGGTGCCCATGATCTACTATCCAGAGGTGAGTACACCTAGCTATAGCCCAGACTGTCTCCATTGGTGACTGCTTAGGCTTACTCAAGAGTCTGGCTGAAACATTCATCATATCATCTCATGAATCTGTCTGTCGTTCTCTCTTGACTGTCTCACACAGTCGACATACTACGGAGTCATCGCCATCGGTACTCCCCCTCAGTCGTTCAAGGTTCTCTTTGACACGGGATCTGCTGACCTGTGGGTGCCCTCTGTCCATTGCAGAAGCAGCAGCCAGGCCTGCAGTGAGTATGGACACACATTGATGACAGGGATGCTAAGATACACAACTGTGAAACAATGAAATAATAACTAGTTGTGGAACTGTATCTAAACATGACATCTTATTCTTTGATTCTTTGTTGAACATTTTAATTTAAATCATGTCTACTCCTCTCTCCCTCCCACCCTCACCAGACAACCATGCCAGGTTCAACACTACAGCATCCTCCACATTCCAGCCCAGCTCAGAGACTTTCTCCATCCAATATGTCACTGGTTACATGACAGGGGATGTGGGATATGACACCGTAACAGTGAGAAACAGAAATATCTATTTACTTTCTCCCACATTGGTAATGTAACACTATATGTACTCTCAGTATGACACTCACATTTCTGGACTAAATTAAATATTACCACTACCTTTTTAAAACCAAGTTTAACTTTATTTCCCAAACACAATTCAACACAATCACAATCACTTTTTATTATTTTAAGCATATTTTAACACTGTCTTAAGACCTAACAAACACTTTGTAGTTTTTTAACACTGAGAAGAAAACACTTCAATTTGCTGAACTTGCCATTGGCTCAACCATTGGCTCAACATACTCCATGGCCATTGGCTCAACCATTGGCTCAACATACTCCATGGCCATTGGCTCAACCATTGGCTCAACATACTCCATGGCCATTGGCTCAACCATTGGCTCAACATACTCCATGGCCATTGGCTAAACTTACCCCAAGGCAAACATTTAGACTATATTAGTCCACACAGCTACACTGCACTTTCATGCTAAGTTTAGGACCTCACATTGAAGCTTATAGAGACTGATGTATAGAACAATCGTAAAAAAAAGATCTACTTTTAGTTACAAGCATCATGAAACCTCTAACACAATCAATTAATTTGACTTGGATGAAAATCTGTTTTTTGGACCTAACTTCTTAAATATTTGGTCAAATTAAACATTTTGTGTATGGTTTCCTAGAAACAAGGGTTGCTCAACTTACCCCTTTGGCTCAACTTACCCCACTCTCCCCTACAACTTTCTTAATGGTCCAATGCAGCCATTTTCATCTCAATATCAAATAATTTCTGGGTAACAATTAAGTACCTTACTGTGATTGAAAACAATTAAAATTGTCAAAAAGAAACAAAGAGCAATTTCTCAAGCAAGACTTTTGCCAGGACTTTCTGATATTGGTCTGAGTGGGGAGGGAAAAACTGAAAACTAGCTGTTATTTGGGACTCTTTCTTATCGGCCACTTAACTAAATTTAATGCCTGGTGACATCACCAGGCAGGCCATAACTCCATCCCAACAAAACAGTCAGAAATGTATTTTCAAACAGCTCTTACACTAAAAGGGCACTATCATAATTTCTAGTGTGTATAAAACATTAAGAACCCCCCCCCCCCCCCCCCGGAAAACTGTTGAGCGTGAAAAACCCAGCAGCGTTGCAGTTCTTGACACAAACCGGTGCACCTGGCACCTACTACCATACCCCATTCAAAAGCACTTAAATATTTTGTCTTGCCCATTAACCCTCTGAATTGCACACATACACAATCCATGTCTCAATATTGTCTCAAGGATTAAAAATCATTCTTTAACCTCTTGAAGCTAGGGGGCACTATTTTTATGTTTGGAAAAATAACGTTTCCAAAGTAAACGGCCTATTTCTCGGGACCAGATGCTAGAATATGCATATAATTGACAGATTAGGATAGAAAACACTCTAAAGTTTCCAAAACTGTCAAAAATATTGTCTGTGAGTATAACAGAACTGATATTGCAGGCGAAACCCCTGAGGAAACCCTGAGGAAACAGCAAGTGGCTTCTATTTTGAAAACTCCATGTTCCATAGCCTGCCTTTGCTCCATTTAAAGGGATATCAACCAGATTCCTTTTCCCGTCGCTTCCTCAAGGTGTCAACAGTCTTTAGACATAGTTTCAGGCTTTTATTTTGAAAAATGAGCGAGAAAGATAACATTGCGTCATTGTATGGCTGGGTGCCAGCAGCGTTTTGTTTGGCGCAACAGAGTTTGAGCAGCCATTGCATTTCCCTCTCCTACTGAAAAAGACGTTTGCTGTTGATATATTATCGATTATATATTTTAAAAACAACCTGAGGATTGATTATAAAAAACGTTTGACATGTTTCTGTGGACATTACGGATACTATTTGGAATTTGTCTGCGTTGTCGTGACCGCTCTTTCCTGTGGATTTCTGAACATAACGCCAAACAAACTGAGGTATTATGGATATAAAAATTATCTTTATAGAACAAAAGGAACATTTATTGTGTAACTGGGAGTCTCGTGAGTGAAAACATCCGAAGATCATCAAAGGTAAACGATTAATTTGATTGCTTTTCTGATCTTCGTGACCAAGTTACTTGATGCTAGGTGTTCATAATGTTTTGTCGAGCGATCGATAAACTTACACAAACGCTTGGATTGCTTTCGCTGTAAAGCATATTTTCAAAATCTGACACGACAGGTGGATTAACAAAAGGCTAAGCTGTGTTTTGCTATATTGCACTTGTGATTTCATGAAAATAAATATTTTTAGTAATATTATTTGAATGTGGCGCTATGCAATTCAGCGGTTGTTGATGACAATTATCCCGCTAAAGTGATGGGTAGCGTCAAGAAGTTAACTTGTCTCCTCCCTTCATCTACACTAATTGAAGTGGATTTATCAACGGACATCAATACAATAAGGGATCATAACCTTCACCTGGTCAGTCTATGTCATGGAAAGAGCAGGTGTTCTTAATGTTTGTACACTCAGTGTATATAAAACATAGGGAAATAACATATTTTACTTCACTAGGCCTTTGAAATGTGTCACCACCAGCATTTTGAGAGGATGTGTGTGTGTGACTGCTTTTTCCCCTCAGTTCGGTGACTTGTATGTGACACACCAGATCTTTGGCCTGAGTCTGGTGGAGGATGCTTTCCTGGATAACTTACCATGGGATGGGATTCTGGGCCTGGCCTTCCCCAACCAGCAGTCAATTAACGGAGGTACTCCTGTATTTGACAACATTTGGAAACAAGGAAAGATCCCTCAAGACCTGTTCTCCATCTATCTGACCAGGTGAGATTTAATTGGAGGAATAAGTAGACGGGGTTGGGAGGAGACGGGGACGATCTTCTAATGTTTACCAAGTCCTTCTATGTAATGAACATGTAAATTCTTCTTCCCAGCTCTGTAGATGGCAGTATGTTAATCCTGGGAGGAACTGACCCCTCCTACTTCACAGGAAGCATCCAATGGATTCCCATCTCTCAACCTACTGGCTACTGGCAGATTAATGTAGACAGGTAATATTATGGACGGCTAGTGTTTGTGAGTGTATGTGTAACAGAATTGAAGGTGATAATTTCCCTACACAAGACACCAGCCAAGTTCAAACTCATTAAGGATGATAAGTCACAGGTGTTATGCCAACTTTTGTTGTTGATGACTCTGCAGAATAGTGATGCTCTGCTGAATGTGCTCTGCTTGTTGCAGTATTACTATCAATGGGAATACTGTGGCGTGTGCAGCGGGCTGCCAAGCTGTAGTAGACTCTGGCACCACTGAGATCCTAGGGCCTACCAGGGACGTCAATAACATCAATGGCTGGGTGGGAGCCTACAGCGAAGAGGTGGGTTTCACTGGATCTCAGTCTTATGAACACAGTTTTGTAATGGGTATTTGTTACGCTTTTCAGATTTCTAACAACTGAGGTGGAAATGATTTATGTTACTAATGGACGTGGCTCTGTAAAAGTTTTCAGGATAGAATAAAAAATTAACATTCCTCACTTCTTTACAGGGTCTTGTGAGTTGCAGTAACATAAAGCGCATGCCTGAGATTATCTTCAACATCAATGGATTCGGCTTCACTCTCCCAGCATCAACCTATGTTTTCTCAGTAAGTATCTCTAACATGTAGTCTGATGTTCCATTTCAGCATGTATTTGAGTGCAAAATCATACTGTTTTAGTGATATTTAAAGAATCATGCCAGTTTAAATAACCACAGATGTGCCAATGCTATTACGGTAATTTAATAATTGTTGCAATGTAAGGAAATCAACCATGTTGAGAAACGTTTCCACCTGGAAGTCATACTCCCTCTCCTCTCCCTCCAGTACGGCTCCAGCTGTACTACTGGTTTTGGCACCTGGGACAATGATCAGTGGATTCTGGGTGAGGTCTTCATGAGGCAGTTCTACACTGTCTTCAACAGAGAACAGAACTGGGTGGGCTTGGCCCAGGCTAAAAAGAGTCCAGAGTCAGACTGACACTGACAACCCTGCTGATGCCCTGACACCATACCCGTCTGCATCTCAGACTGAGAGAGATTTGCCAGCCCAACCATCTTCACTCCACTTCTGTTTACATCTGAAGTGAACAACAGACAGGGGTAATGGAAAATGAAAAAATCTCCACTACTATGCAATTGTTCCAATTATGCAAATAAAACAAAGTTAACCTGTATCCGATTAATGATTGATTAAGTCTATTATGCTGTTTTTCCAATGTGTTGTCTGTTTGACACTTGATGGATTTTCATTCAGATTAATCAGATTGTTTATTGTCCCATCCTCCATATAAACTTGAGCGTTCTCCTCTGGTGTCAGACTGTATGTTCAGCTCAATCATTCACAATGCTGCCCACTAGATGGCGTATCAACCCCTAGAGACTCAAATAGACACTATATATTTTGCTATTCATTTAATTGAGTCAGGAGGGGGCTTACAGAGAAAGGATGAGTCATCCTCTTTGAATTCAGTACACACACACACACACACACACACACACACACAACCACATGCCAATCATTCATCATCAGCAGCCACTGACTGGCATTAACCACGTCATCTTAGATGGATTCAGGTCGTTTTTACATTTCCTCTGCAGATCAAACAGTTATAATTATAAACTATGCTTGAATATCTACAAGATGGAACTGTATAATTTTTACCACTATATGTGACGATAATACATATTGTACAGTATGTTACAGCAAGGCCATAGACCTCTTGCAGTGAAAAGATCATGCATTCATTCATGTGCAGTAATCTTAGCATCTATCCACTATAAACCCTGTATGATCCAGTCCTTTTTACAGAGAGGGGGATACCAATGTATTGTTGTTCATTCAGAACATCTGCTTCTTTAAATCACCCAGTTTAATCGTACTTGTCACTTCATCACAAAAACCTGGATGGTTTTGCTGCTGGTGAGGGTCAATATAGTAATAGAAGACATCTGGCGTGACTGAATCAGGGATTGCATCCCAATGGCACCCTATTCCCTGGCCAGAGCCCTATGGACCCTGGTCCAAAGTAGTGTACTATATAAGGAATAGGGTGCCTTTTGGGACGAACAGGGTTTTTGAACATCCCTCTCCAGTCCTCTTGATTAACCTAGTAGAAGTCTTAATTTACACTTTCTTCTGCAGAGATTGACACTTAATTCATAATGACATTGAGTACAGTAGTTCAGATTGGTGATAAACACAAATGCACACAGAAACACACTGTCCTTCCTTCAGTCTACCTGTTATTGAGTTACCTGTAAATGACATATGGGACGTGATGGTGTGCACATAGGAAGAATAAAGAGCTTGCATCAAACAGTGCCTGAAGAAAGTAAATGCACAGATGAGTGCAATACACACTGCTTCCCGATCAAGCTGAGTTTCCACCTCAGTGATCTGTGAGCTCTAGCATTTCATCCCCCAGTGACCACAGTGCATGTCATTAGGGTATTATAGAAACAGAAGACAGTGGAGTGGCATGCCATTTGGCTCAGCAAAGCCTGATATTCAGGCTCACATCACAGAGGAACAGAAAACACAAAATCGCAAGGAGGGCTGTTGTAAAGCATCAATTCAGATATTGAGATGTTTCAACTTCCTTTTATTTGTGTCTTGAGTGCCCCTTTCCTAGAAAACACAGCATCATCACACTTCTTGTCTTGGATCTTTATAAGGTTGTGAATACAGTTGACAGCTACAGGTACAGTGGATGAACAGGAAGACATTTGAGAGCATAGGAGAGAGATTCTGACAAAAGACTGTCATTACAGATTAATGCATTTGTACTTGACCCAACAATATGCAGTGAGTTGAGACATTGAAGTATTCTTAATATAGTAAGTAACACAGAAGTACAGTAGGTAAACACAGAACATCACGAGAAATGACTACAACAAAGACAATACTTTTACATATAGATACAAATAACAATTACTCAGCTGATTCCCTTTTTGAGTATCATAGGAGACTACGCACGTTACTCTTTGCATATTTGAAGTAATTCATTGCTTGGTCCAAAATGATACATTTTCTTCACCTGGAAAAAATGATAAGTCTTTAAACAGAAGAGCCAGAGGTCCAATAGCCTCTACCAGAAATGACCATGTCAATCATACAATGCCAGAAAATTGTCCAATTTAAGGGTCTTCAAAGCATAACAAGAGAATAGGTTAAGATAATATTCTCATATAACATTATCTGGCTAGTATGCAAAAACTCACCCACAGTATCTTGCAACATCTTTACATAATTATTAATACTGTAGAGATACATAATATTAAACATCTGATTAATATATAGTATGTGATAGTTGGATAATGTGTAGTACGCATATATATGAAACTATATGACCCTGAGTAGGCTGAATGGATAGCATAAGAAAGTCTTCTCTGAAAATTTTAGTGGCACATATTTTGTTATTTGTGTTCAGTAACTGCTTTACTGTGAGTTAATCAAGTACCTTTCAGCTTATACTATAGGTTTGAGTACATGGTCACAAGAGGTGGGAGTCTGTCTTCAAAGAGGTCCCTCTAAAACAGCACCGCAGTTAGTGCCTCCATCAAGGTACTTCAATTACAATGGCACCTGATTTCAAGTTAAGAGGGACAGAGATACTCAGGTTGAAAAGCTGTCAGTCAAGGTTAGGTAATATCTAATGAAGCACGTTAAGAAACCCCCATAGCCTACAACTGGGTGACTGAGCAGAGCTACATCATAAGGATCAGCTTCAAAACAAGAGCTCAAACCACCTTGATAAACAGATGGGTAAAATTAACATCTGACTGTTTGTTGACCATTTTTCCCGAGCTCATCTTGCTGGCATAATATCAATGACCTTTGTATTATACCACGTACATCGGTCCTTAATCTTCTAGGTGCAGTTGTGTCTGTTTAGCAATACAAGTAAATGACAGGATGACACAGTATCTGTTGTTCCAGTGCTAGAGTTGTGTTTACATCCAATGCTCAGCTGTGGCAGGGGCGCTAAGTGGGCTAGCATATTAGCTGTACTACTGGCTGCTATTTCTGACCGTGTTTTTGAGACGATCGCCCTATAGGCATTTGTCCGTTTGGTTAGGGACTTGAACCCATAACCAGAAGTACTCAGTGGATTGTCACAACTTGAACCCATAACCAGAAGTACTCAGTGGATTGTCACAACAACTCCCTTTGGTAGGACTGGGCTTGGCTGCTAACAAATATCCTTTCTGTCCCAGGCACACACTGTCCCACCAGCATTCCCCACCTTATAGTGATTAAGTGACAGAGACTATTCTTAGCCTGGTGATCCAGGCTTCACAGCAGCACAGATGTATTAGAGCAATGTTGTGTCTATTGCATTAAATAGATTTTAATGCTGCTTCTATTGGTTATATGAATTCAGCTACAACTCGTAATGTTTTTGTGCCCCCTATCACTGACAAGCATTAACAATATTGGTATTTTAAAACAGAGATTGAAGCATTTGATGAACACAGATTGCTACAGAATAAATTAGCGAGAATGAATCCTCATTTGGTTGAAAGTTCTTGTCTTATAAAAAAGACAAGATAGTGTAATACCACTACGTAAAGCTACTTGCCCTACTGAACTGATGCATATGGGAAGTGGATAGCCTCTTTCTGCTTAATAATCAAGTCACAGTCCTACTGAGGCAGCTGAGTCGCCCATCCTTCCCCCTCCCCCAAATGTTTTGATGTGAAAGATCTTCTAGTTGAAGCGAAACACCCTCTCACACCACAATAGGGGTGTCCGAGCACACAGAGCTCAGAGACTCCACATCTGACTTTCTTCTCTGTCCCTGCTTTCCTCTGTCCTCCTCCTGCCACTCCTCCTCCTCCTCCCCACAAGGGCTCAGTCGCCCATTCTGCTCAATCAGGCCCTTTGGGTCCGGGAAGGCCACATGCCTGTTAAAGGGAGGCTTATCGAAGGCCCCCCCTCCTCCTCCACCTCCCTCTGGGCCTGTGTCCTCATGGGTGGGAGAAACGCTGACAGTAGAGGAGTGGAGGCTGCCCCCCAGAGCCCTCTTGTCCAGGCCCTGGCTTGAGCAGCAGAAGCAGCGGCAGGGTGTGAGGTAGAGGTAGATGAGCACCATCACCGCACTGGCCAGACAGCCCACCAGCGTGGTGTAAGCAGTCTTCATGCCCTCATGCCCTCCAGCCTGAGTGGTGTTGTGCACCTCCACAGTCACATACAGAGTCTCGTTGAGGGAGTCCCCCACTGCGTAACAGGTGTAGACCCCAGAGTCCTCTAGCGTGAGGGGGCCGATCTGCAGACTGCCGTCGCTGAGGACCCTAGCACTTTGGTTCCCAGAGGTCACCTGCACATTGCCGGGCAAGACCCAGCTCTTCAGCACGTCCCTCTGCCTGGTGTCACAGCCCAGGTTTAAAACCTGCTCTAGATAGGCCTCCTCGGCTATGATGGTCACAGCGCTGCAATTTAGATGGACCTTGTTAAGCTCCAAGGTAAGCACCTTCTCCTTCTGCGTGCCTGGGAGTAGACAGGTGTGGTCGTCCCTGAAGTCAGTGGCGGAGCTGAGCTCCTGGAGGTGCCAGCGGGCCAGCATGCTGTACAGCTCACAGCTGCAGGGCAGCGGGTTGTTGTGGAAGTAGAGACCGTTCTTGATCCAGGCAGGCAGGACCTGGAGCTCCTGTATGGGCAGGAGTTTAACCCGGTTGGTGGACACATCCAGTAGTGTGAGCTTCTCAAGCCGGTTCCTCTCCTTAACCAGCTCCAAGGGGAAGCGTTTCACTTGGTTCTGGCTGAGGTAGAGCTTCTGCAGGCTATTGAGGCCCGAGAAGGCGGTGCGGTCGATCTGGGAGATGTGGTTGTTGTAAAGCAGCAGCACCTCCAGGTGCTCCAGGGGCTCGAAAATGAACTCTTCCAGGATTTTCAGGCCGTTTGAGGACAGATCCAGGTAACGCAGCCATGTGACATACAGAAAAGCCTCAGAGGAGAGAAAGGTGAGGCCGTTGTGGCTGAGCAGGAGACTGTGCAGCTTGCTGAGCTTGACCGGGGTCCATTCAGCTTTCAGTTTACTGATTTGGTTGAAGCTGAGGTCCAGCACAGCGGTGTAGCGAGGCAGAGCCATGGGGATTCCGGTCAGGTTCATCTTGGAGCAGCTGACGATGTTGCTAGCGCACAAACAGGTTTTGTGGCAGGTGATAGGTTTGGAGCTGGTCATTGCTCCTGGAGGCAGTAGGAGAGTCAGGACCAGAAGGGCAAAGAGCCCCTTAATAGACACTCCTGCTATGGCACAATGGGAACCAGAGAGTAGCCCATCCACCATGTCAGGTGCAAGCATGGTGGAGGATGTTGGATGTATTTTTTGATAGGGAATCTTTGTTTTCAAAATGCAGCATTTAGGCTGCATGTGATATACACCGCCAAACGACCATGTGCTGAAATAAAGTATTGTAATGTTATTCATCACATCTTTTATGGGAGGTCAGCAGCACATTGTTTACACTCACCTTGATTTTGTAGTGTCCCCTGGCAAAAATTATGCCAACACCTAGCTATAACATTAACAACCATATGACTTGATCATAACTCACACATGTGGGCTGTCAAGCAGAGTAGATGCACTACAAACAGTAATGTAATTTACCCATACACACTTGGTACACTTACCTGGGTGCATTGCACCACAGGACATCTACAATTATTCCCATCATGAGTTGAACTTCATGCATCTCTGTACAAATCCGTCCTTCATCTCCTTGCTTGTTTCATTCACTAACACATGTTAAACATTGGACACGCTGCCTACAGCCTACACCTCTTGCCACATCAGTCACAGAAAGCACTGCATAATGTACAATAGTCTATGGCTACATAAAAAAAGCGGAGTACTTTTTTATCTGCTGATGCCACAATCTGACTCAAGAAGATACATTTACAAACTTGCATATTTAAGATAATAAATGAAACATTGTTTCATTTTCAAAAACCTACAGAAACCTTCACAACATCCAGAAGAACATTGCGTATACACAAGCTTTATTTTACCTTGTGCTCCCTCTCAAGGCGTAAACTGAAGAAGATCAAAGGCGATATTGAGAAATGTCGCAGGTTGAACAGCAAATGGATCCACGACGTCGATGCAAAATAGTAGCCTATCAATAGGCTATAATTCATATAAACAAAGCGAATTCGGAAGTGCTTCTAGCAGAGTAGACCACAGCCGAATGATGTCAAGCTTTCTATGCCGTAACAAAGAGAGAGACGCAACAGCCTTCTGATTGATTACTGGGAGGGCGCTCACGAGATGCGTTATAACAAACACAGCACCGACCTCGAGCCAAGTCCATTAGTTTTCAACCCAGTAGCCCAATGCAACAGTTTTACGGACAATTATCATGGAAGGTAGAAAAAAAAACGATTAAATAGGGAATACAGATTAGGAGAAAGGGGTTTTAAGGGGTAGCCTATTGATTTTAGTTACTAGGTTATTTTCTTTTCTTCTGTAGGTCTAATAACAGGTGAAAACT
The DNA here is from genome assembly GCF_057628025.1 of Oncorhynchus mykiss. Classification (NCBI taxonomy): domain Eukaryota; kingdom Metazoa; phylum Chordata; class Actinopteri; order Salmoniformes; family Salmonidae; genus Oncorhynchus; species Oncorhynchus mykiss. The sequence goes on from NC_143028.1 coordinate 53,330,658, forward strand.
TTACACAGGTGTATGTTAATGTGGCCCATTGTACATTTCAGCCTATTTTCATTTCTACATTTCGAAAATAGGTCATACAATATGATGTGAAAAAAGGAAAATGCCACCTGAATCAAAGTGATAAGTTACCCGGAGCTACCCAATAGTCTAGACTAAACACAGCCACCACATTTCATATTTCACATTTTCTCCCTCCTTTTTTATATGTCTGGTTGCTGTGTGGATGTGAGAATCTTATATTTCCATAAATCAATGTCATTATAGTGTTGTTCTATTGCTAACAATGGAGGCTTCTGTGTTCAACTGTGGTAGATGAGTTGTCTTCATTATAACTGAGGAGGAGCGTTAATAAGAGGATTGTGCTGTTCAGTTCAAAGCCTGAAGGACAATTACTGTCATATCTGTCCACAGACCAGTGCTAATTTGATCATCAAATGGGGCCTTTTCACATTCTGTGCAGTTTCTAGACAGAAGGGGTCCTTGGAGGAGGTTTATCTTATCCCCGTTGTGCAGTGGAGGACATGACAGTTTGTCCTTCTCAGTGAAGAACACCTCAAACAGAGTCACATGTGCTTCCATTGCCTTTAAGAGAGATGAGACCTCACTGTCTGTATAGGAGCTGGCAAGAAGCAGTGTAATCACTATCATGATCCGTTTGAACTGTAGATGCTCCTTATCAGAGTGTGTGATGTGCATATTAATATGTGTTGGTGGATCAATATGTTGACTTAGAATTGTAAGGAGTGGAATGTTGCATACAGAGGAATTACGAGATTCTTCATTGATTAGCAGATGCAGAAATGTGTGACCTTACTGAACAGCCCTGGTTTAGATTGCATGCAGGTGGCACACTAAGTAGCATTATCCTTTACATTGCCCTGACTTTGATCATTTATACTGTAGTGGGGATTTTTTTTCCCATCTTGCTGGTGAGAAAGGTCTCACTTGAGATGAGTTGACCCCACCTCTCTGTTAACTCTCAGATCACATGGCACAAAGGATGTCACTTGAGCTTTCAGAGTGAAGAATGATGGGAACCATCTACAGGGCTGGTTGCCATGGAAGCCAAGGTCAGTGACAGGTTTCTGCTGCAGAGGCATTGAGGAGGGAGAGCAGAAAAGTGTGTGTCACAGGGTGACAGATTCTAGAGTCTGGGTTGAGCAGGCAGACGGAAGCAGAGGCAGACAACAAAAAGGATCGTTTTCCACATTTATTTTCACAAGGCATGGTTTTCAATAGTCACTGTTTCAGTAATCAAGTTTCAGCACATTCTCAATTTGTTTTCACAATACAGTTAAAATGCTTCATTCGTCATTTCCATTTGAATTAACTCCATCTTTTAATTAACTCCATCTTTTATCAGACTTAGTCATACAGTACAGCATAAAGTTGATTTGCCATGTCCACTCATCAATCATTTCAGCCTTAAAGGTCCAGTGTAGTAAAAAATGTGATATTCCTGTGATTTATATTTATTTCCACACTATGAGGCTGGAATTGTGAAAACGATGATAATGTGCTTCTAGTGTAAGAGCTGTTTGAAAAGACCACCTGTTTTGGTGGGATGGAGTTGAGGCGTGTCTGGTGACATCACCAGGTGGTAAATAAGTTAATAGACCAATAAGAAAGAAAGTTAAAAGCCTACCTGCCAATAGCAGCTAGTTTTCAGTTTTCCCATCTCCACTCAGACCATTCCCAGACAGTCCTAGCAAAATTACTGGTTGTTAAGAAGTTATTTTTGTTTCTTTTTGACCGTATTAATTGAAAACAATCACAGTAAGGTACTTCATTGTTACCCAGAAATGATCTGACATTGAGATAAAAATGGCTGCATTGGACCTTTAAGCTCTGTTGCAACAACGCTCCACCATGCCTTTGGGCTACATTGCTTCCTGTGGCCGGCAGTCTGGAGCACAAAAACAGGGGGGTTTAAATACGCAATTCAAAATCACATGATACATTAATCCTCCAATAGGAATACTTGATTGTTACATATGCAAAATAGTCACACCAATGACGTGTGTGTGTGTGTGTGTGTGTGTGTGTGTGTGTGTGTGTGTGTGTGTGTGTGTGGGGGGGGGGGGGGGGGGTAATATTTATGTTATTGATTGTTAAGGGGGAGTATAATGACAATAATCATGAGGAAATTAAAACTGTCAGGCAGCTGCATAACTCCATGGCCTTTAATCAAAAGCTTCCCCATTTCCACTCACACACTCCATGCAGATGGTTGAGATTAAATGACATGGACAGTATTGACAAAACATGATGAAACCTGAAGTAAATACATGAAGGATACATGAAAGGTTTGACATGTTTAATATCTAGCATACCTCTCAGTTCTGTTTGAAACAACGGCGTGACAAAGAACCAGGGTGGGGTCAGGATCAGGGATCAGGTCATTGGATGAAGTCATCCCTACAGTATGTGTTGTGAAACAAAAGGAATGCCAAGCTCTCGCGTTCCATTCTCAGTCCACTAGCAACTGTTGGATAAGAACAGAGCACCCTCCCACTCCCAGTCTCATACCTTTTTTGGGGTGGAGGGGTGGGCTGGGGTGGGGAGGTATCCTAAAATAGACCATGGCGCTTCTTCTTCCGCCTTCCTCTGTGTTCGAAACACATGTACATTTGTGTATGTGTGTGAATGCATGACACAGATGGAAAGAGAGCAACCCTGGTGCTTACTCCCTCCCTCCCTCCCTCTACAGGAAGCTTGACTCCTTATCTCCTTTCACACATTACAGTTTGCACCACATTACATCCACATATGACTCATGTATTCTGGGATGCGTTCTTAATGAGGAGTGTAGTTCAGTCATAATGGAAGTAGAGTAGTTGTCCTTGTATATCCCACTGACATAGCTATGGTCACTATGGACCACCTCAGTTAGGGTGTCTGTCTCTGCTCTTGAGTGAAGATTGTGGGTAGGTTAGTGTGTTACGACAGACATACTCTGCAAGGCCAGGGGTTCCCTCTGCTCTCACTGAACCCTCAGAGTGGAGTGAGGTAAGACAGAGGAGGTAGCGACCCATTTCACTTCCTCTCTGCCAAGCACCTGTGCTTACACAAATCCTGACCTTGGTAATATAAGGTTCTATCTGTGCAAAGCATAGTTCTGAGATATTGAGCATCAATATTTTCACATCCCAGATCTCAGAGCTATTTTGTAGTGAATTCTTCTTTCATAACACATTAGGGTGCTCACCTTAAATGTACCAAAAGTGAAGCGTAACAAAATCCTGAGACATTTGTAAATCAGTTTTTTTAGGGGGGGTGCAGTCACAGATAGAACCGCATGGCTCTGAAATAGATGCTTTAAAGGAGTCAATGGAATGCAGAGAGTTCCATTGCCCAGATTGGGGAACATTAAACAAATCTGTCCTACAAAGTGGATATTCGTCAATTTGTCATGATTTATGTGTTGTAACAGGCCCACGATGTGATTACTTAAGTCCGATTTGGATATATTTGGCTGTTTTGCTGCATAACATTTAGAAGTTGTTCTTATTTTTTTGCATTCCACCCTTCCACATTTGCAGTGAAAGGTTCTCAGCGGTTCTCACAAAAACATCTGTAGCAATTTGGCCTACAAAACATGACACCTCTATGGAAAAAAGAGACTCACACGATGGTGTTCTCCGTTTTGTTCTATGACCGCCACAAGGGTCACGGGACTCATCTGAAGTTGGCACTGCAGATCTGCCAACTTCTGTCTGTAGCGTTCGATCAGTTTGGGCTACATACATATATGACCCCTCTATAGAAAGGTGAGTCTCTCACGAATACGTACATGTTGGCCTCACAAGACTTGTCTGAAGGTACCTCAGTACAAGTTGAAAAAATTAATGGAAGTACATACAGTTGAAGTTGGAAGTTTACATATACTTAGGTTGGAGTCATTAAATCAAATTTTTCAACCACTCCACAAATTTCTTGTTAACAGACTATAATTTTGGCAAGTCGGGTAGGACATCTGCTTTGTGCATGACACATGTCATTTTTCCAACAATTGTTTACAGACAGATTATTTCACTTATCATTCACTGTATCACAATTCCAGTGGGTCAGAAGTTTACATACACTAAGTTGACTGTGCCTTTAAACAGCTTGGAAAATTACAGAAAATTATGTCATGGCTTTAGAAGCTTCTGATAGGCTAATTGACATAATTTGAGTCAATTGGAGGTGTACCTGTGGATGTATTTCAAGGCCTACCTTCAAACTCAGTGCCTCTTTGCTTGACGTCATGGGAAAATCAAAAGAAATCAGCTAAGACCTCAGAAAATAAATTGTAGAGCTCCACAAGTATTGGAGAGGCCATCACAAAGCCCTTACCTCAATCGCGTAGAAGATTTGTGGGCAGAACTGAAAAAGCATGTGCGAGCAAGGAGGCCTACAAACCTGACTCAGTTACACCAGCTCTGTCAGGAGGAATGGGCAAACATTCACCCAACTTTATGTGGGAAGCTGGTGGAAGGCTACCCAAAAATGTTGACCCATGTTAAACAATTTAAAGGCAATGCTGCCAAATACTAATTGAGTGTATGTAAACTTATGACTTACTTGGATTGTGATGAAAGAAATGAAAGCTCAAATAAACCATTCTCTCTACTATTATTCTGACATTTCACATTCTTGAAATAAAGTGGTGATCCTAACTGATCTAAGACAGGGAATCTTTACCAGTATTAAATGTCAGGAATTGTGAAAAACTGAGTTTAAATGTATTTGGCTAAGGTGTATGTAAACTTCCGACTTCAACTGTATGAAAGTAGTTTAGTGCCTAAAATAAGGTGTTAAATAGGTTAGACAGGGCTTAGACTCTAGAGGGGAAATGTATTATGATCATCAGACAAATTACTGTCATCCCTGAACAACGATGTGACAACATAATTTATTAAACATTTTCAAAAGTCTAACTCTCAGACATATGAAGAACAACCTAAAATAAAGATACACTATGACTAACTAATTTATTTTACTAATATTTCAGATAGAACCATATAGTCCCAAGGTCTCGTAATATAGAATATATTGCAACTGAATCTGCAACTAGAATTTTGCTAGAGATATTCCCCCTGGAATGATGTTGTTGTTTTTTGTTTGATGAATATTGTTTTTTCTCTGTTGTTTAATTTAGCTTTGCATGTGTTTGAATGCCCACATTGCGGATACCCAGTGGGCAAAAACATATTGAATTAATATTGTTTCCACATCATTTCAACAACAAAAATGTAATGTGATGACATTGAATCAACGTGGAAAACTGCTTGGATTTTTCTTTAAAGTCATCAACGTAAAGGAATTTAGTCTTTTTTTCACACAGCTTTTAACCTAATCCAATCACATGGTGAAATGTTTTGTTGATTTCAGGTTGAATTCACGTTAGTTGACAACCCAACCAAATGTAAATAAAAACTAGATGTTGATGTGACATCTGTGCCCAGTGGGTACTTTGTGAGTTCACATGTGGGAGGTACAGTGGGGCAAAAAAGTATTTAGTCAGCCACCAATTGTGCAAGTTCTCCCACTTAAAAAGATGAGAGAGGCCTGTAATTTTCATCATAGGTACACTTCAACTATGACAGACAAAATGAGAAAATAAATCAAGAAAATCACATTGTAGGATTTTGTATGAATTTATTTGCAAATTATGGTGGAAAATAATTATTTGGTCAACTACAAACAAGCAAGATTTCTGCCTCTCACAGACCTGTAACTTCTTCTTTAAGAGGCTTCTCTGTCCTCCACTCGATACCTGTATTAATGGCACCTGTTTGAACTTGTTATCAGTATAAAAGACACCTGTCCACAACCTCAAACAGTCACACTCCAAACTCCACTATGGCCAAGACCAAAGAGCTGTCAAAGGACACCAGAAACAAAATTGTAGACCTGCACCAGGCTGGGAAGACTGAATCTACAATAGGTAAGCAGCTTGGTTTGAAGAAATCAACTGTGGGAGCAATTATTAGGAAATGGAAGACATACAAGACCACTGATAATCTCCCTCGATCTGGGGCTCCACGCAAGATCTCACCCCGTGGGGTCAAAATGATCACAAGAACGGTGAGCAAAAGTCCCAGAACCACACAGGGGGACCTAGTGAATGACCTGCAGAGAGCTGGGACCAAAGTAACAAAGCCTACCATCAGTAACACACTACGCCGCTAGGGACTCAAATCCTGCAGTGCCAGACGTGTCCCCCTGCTTAAGCCAGTACATGTCCAGGCCCATCTGAAGTTTGCTAGAGAGCATTTGGATGATCCAGAAGAAGATTGGGAGAATGTCATATGGTCAGATGAAACCAAATATAACTTTTTGGTAAAAACTCAACTCGTCGTGTTTGGAGGACAAAGAATGCTGAGTTGCATCCAAAGAACACCATACCTACTGTGAAGCATGGGAGTGGAAACATCATGCTTTGGGGCTGTTTTTCTGCAAAGGGACCAGGACGACTGATCCGTGTAAAGGAAAGAATGAATGGGGCCATGTATCGTGAGATTTTGAGTGGAAACCTCCTTCCATCAGCAAGGGCATTGAAGATGAAACGTGGCTGGGTCTTTCAGCATGACAATGATCCCAAACACATCGCCCGGGCAACGAAGGAGTGGCTTCGTAAGAAGCATTTCAAGGTCCTGGAGTGGCCTAGCCGGTCTCCAGATCTCAACCCCATAGAAAATCTTTGGAGGGAGTTGAAAGTTTGTGTTACCCAGCAACAGCCCCAAAACATCACTGCTCTATGGGAGATCTGCATGGAGGATTGGGCCAAAATACCAGCAACAGTGTGTGAAAACCTTGTGAAGACAGAAAACGTTTGACCTCTGTCATTACCAACAAAGGGTATATAACAAAGTATTGAGATAAACTTTTGTTATTAACCAAATACTTAATTTCCACCATAATTTGCAAATAAATTCATTAAAAATCCTACAATGTGATTTTCTGGATTCTTTTTCTAATTTTGTCTGTCATAGTTGAAGTGTACCTATGACGAAAATTACAGGCCTCTGTCATCTTTTTAAGTGGGAGAACTTGCACAATTGGTGGCTAACTAAATACTTTTTTGCCCCAATGTATGTGTGTGTTTATTACACACTGTTCTGAGCTCAAGGAGGAATGATTGATCACCCTCACTCACATTACACAAGGACCGCATTGCATTGTGGGAAGGAGGAGTGCCACATTGATTGTTCAGTAAATTTAAAAGGAAGGGTTAGGTCACTCTGGTTTTACAAGTCTATGCAGTAGCCTCTGTTCTCACACAGCTTTATGAGAGCACACATCTGATTACGGCAGATACTGTAAAAGGTTTACAGCCTACTCCTCTCCCATTGCTGTCTAATATGTGCAGTGTATCAATTTTACATGAAACCCTGACTTGCCCATCCCATTACTGCGATACAACCCGGGTGCAGCTGCAGCTCCCTGGATGAAACTGTAAGATGTATGGCTCCTCTAATAGCAGTAATTAACCCTGACTGACTGTCAGAGTAATAGTAGGACCAGAGACCGGGACACAAAATGACCTTCTCTCTTTCCGTCTCACTGTCACATGGCAGTCACAATACATTGAGTTATTGTACTGATAACGGTCATTAACTGGATGACAAGGGAAAGGTAAATCTATCAATTACCCCTGGGACCCCTAGGAACCTCTACGCTGCGAATGACATATTCTTAACCGGTTAATTAAACACAATACATTTGAATAAAACCACATTAAAGCTATGTAGAAAGAATGGGATTGGGCGTCAGATTGAACATCAGTCGGCTAGTTAAGGATTCTGTGACCAAGGCTGTGGTTTGGAGCCATAGCGTTACCCTGGTAATGAAACACACCTCTTACTGTCACACCTCTTACTGTCTCCTGACCCCTCCTGTCTCAGCCTCCAGTATTCATGCTGCAGTAGTTTGTGTGTCGGGGGGCTAGGGTCAGTTTGTTATATCTGGAGTACTTCTCCTGACCTATCCGGTGTCCTGTGTGAATTTAAGTATGCTCTCTCTAATTCTCTCTTTCTCTCTTTCTTTCTCTCTCTCGGAGGACCTGAGCCCTAGGACCATGCCTCAGGACTAACTGGTATGATCACTCTTTGCTGTCCCCAATCCACCAGGCCGTGCTGCTGCTCCAGTTTCAACTGTTCTGCCTGTGATTATTATTATTTGACCATGCTGGTCATTTATGAACATTTGAACATCTTGGCCATGTTCTGTTATAATAACTACTCCCCCCCAAAGTCAATACTTTGTAGAGCCACCTTTTGCAGCAATCACAGCTGCAAGCCTCTTGGGGTATGTCTCTGTAAGCTTGGCAGATCTAACCACTGGGATTTTTGCCCATTCTTCAAGGCAAAACTGCTCCAGCTCCTTCAAGTTGGATGGGTTCTACTGGTGTACAGCAATCTTAAAGTCATACCACAGATTCTCAATTGGATTGAGGTCTGGGCTTTGACTAGGCCATTGTAACGGCAGATTTCCTCCTCCTCGTCTGAAGAGGAGTAAGGATCGGACCAAGATGCAGCATGGCAAGTGTTCATGGCGATTTTAATAAGAAAAGCACTGAATACTATGAAATTCAAAACAATAAACGATAACGTGAAATAAACCAAAACCGAAACAGTACCGTGTGGCGAAAAACACTCACACGGAAACAAACACCCACAAACCAACAGTGAAACCCAGGCTACCTAAATATGGTTCTCAATCAGGGACAACGATAAACAGCTGCATCTGATTGAGAACCATATCAGGTCAAACACAGAAATAGAAAAAACATAGAAACACAAACATAGACTGCCCACCCCAACTCACGCTCTGACCATACTAAATAAAGACAAAACAAAGGAAATAAAGGTCAGAACGTGACAGTACCCCCCCCCCCCAAAGGTGTGGACTCCGGCCGCAAAACCTGAACCTATAGGGGAGGGTCTGGGTGGGCGTCTGTAAGCGCCCACCCAGTCCCGGTTCTGGCGCGGGACGTGGACCCCACTTCACCATAGTTCTAGTGTGCCTCTTCGCCCACCTCCGTGGCCTCTTTAAAGCGGCGACCCTCGCCACCGACCTTGGACTGGGGACCCTAGAAATGGGTCCCGAATAGGCGGGAGACTCCAGCAGTGCCGGACAGGAGGGAGACTCCGGCAGCGCTGGAGTGAAGGACACCTCTGGCAGTGCCGGACAGGAGGGAGACTCCGGCAGCGCTGGAGTGAAGGACACCTCTGGCAGCGCCGGACAGGCGGGAGACTCCGGCAGCTCCGGAGTGAAGGGCGATTCTGGCATCGCCTGGCTGACTGACGGCTCTGGCAGCTCCTGGCTGGCTGGCGGCTCTGGTAGCTCCTGGCTGGCTGGCGCTCTGGCAGCTCCTGGTTGGCTGACGGCTCTGGCAGGTCCTGGCTGGCTGGCGGCTCTGTCAGCTCCTGGCTGGCTGGCGGCTCTAGCAGCTCCTGGCTGGCTGGCGGCTCTGGCAGCTCGTGGCTGGCTGGCGGCTCTGGCAGCTCCTGGCTGGCTGGCGGCTCTGGCAGCTCCTGGCTGACTGACGGCTCTGGACAGACGGGAGGCTCTGGCAGCACTGGAGAGGAGGAAGGCGCTGGCAGCGCTGGACAGGCGAGAGACCCTGTAGGCAGAAAACGGAGAGACAGCCTGGTGCGGGGGGCTGCCACCGGAGGGCTGGTGCATGGAGGTAGCACTGGGTAGACCGGACCGTGCAGGCGCACTGCCCAACCTTACCTGGTTGCATTTATATATATATATATATATATATATATATATATATATATATATATATATATATATATATATATATATATATATATATGCACGCACCACTTTTCTGTGTTTAAAAAAAATAAACAATTTGAAAACAAGTTGTTTTTAAAAAATTTCACTTCACCAATTTGGACTCTTTTATATATGTTCATTACATGATATCCAAACAAAAATACATTTAAATTACAGGTTGTAATGCAACAAAATAGGAAAAACGCCAAGGGGGATGAGTGCTTTTGCAAGGCACTGTATGTACTATTTCTACAGTACCCCTTCCGTTATGAAATATATATATATGATTTTATGGTGTTATATAATTGTATTATATCCAATTTGATCATATTTTTATATCCAGGTAACTACTGCATTACGAGCTTGATTTAATTGAGTCCTAAGAAGGGTCATCAGTTTATTATCTAGTTTAGGGGTCCTCAAACTTTTTCAGGCTGGGGACCCCTTTTGTGATAGCAAATTCATCAGGGACCCCCTCAATCAGAACACAACTCAAATGTGATAAAAAATAGCATATAAAGAGTTCTACTATGACTTTAGCAGTGCATGGCTCGACGAACCAAGTCCTGAGCCCTGGCAAATAACATTTTAAAGGCCTATCTCTTGGCATCAGTTAGAACATTTTGCAGTTTTCAAGCAAGTTGCCTGCAATTATACATATTTTGTCATGAGGCAGAGAGATGTTTATGTTTAAAAAAAATGTGTGAGGCGTATACAAGAAGTATTGAGTTGAAAAATACTGTATATAACTGGTGGAGTTCTCTGGATACCAAAATCCCTGTGAGCCTCCCAATGAAGAAAAGTACAGAGTGCTCAGGTCCTCAGACTGGGGCGAAGGTTCACCTTCCAACAGGACAATTACCCTAAGCACACAGCCAAGACAACACAGGAGTGGCTTCAGGACAAGTCTCTGAGTGTCCTTGAGTGGCCCAGCCAGAGCCCGGACTTGAACCCGATCAAACATTTCTGGAGAGACCTGAAAATAGCTGTGCAGCGACGCTCCCTGTCCAACCTGACAGAGCTTGAGATAATCTGCAGAGAAGAATGAGAGGAACTCCCCAAATACAGGCGTTTCAAGCTTGTATCGCCATACCCAAGAAGACTCGACGCTGTAATCGCTGCCAAAGGTGCTTCAACAAAGTACTGAGTAAAGTGTTACATCTACGCCTGCCACACTCTCTACTACTCATCCTGTGTCTCGCTACCTGCCGCTACTCCCACAGTGCTCTCTCCCTCTTTCGCTCGGTGTGTGTGTGTGTGTGATTGTGTGGGCAGAGACAGGTGTGCTGGAGGAAGAGCAGATCCCCACCAGCTGCAACCTGTTCCATAATCAAGACATCTACAAATACTCAGCCCTGACAGTTTGTGACCTCTGCTCAGTCAATCTGCGTTTTTAGCTGTTTGTTCCTGCATAGATCGTGTTTTCGTGTTGTGCCTGTTTTCCCTTGCCTGACACTGTTTTCCTCTCCGCTACAGTTCACTCTGGTCCCTATCACCAGTCCCACGCTGCTACCCTTTCCTGGACCCATTCTTTACTGCTTCCTTGGATTCCTCTCCGGACCTGCTTAGCCAGCCCCAACTCCCCTCGCTCCAGCACCTACCGCAGCACCTTCTTTGTTAAGAAAAAGATGGGTTGCTGAGGCCGTGCATAGACTTCCGTGGGCTGAATAACATCACTATGAAGAACAAGTATCCCTTGCCACTCATCAGTTCTGCTTTTGCCTCTTCCATGGTGCCACGATGTTTACCATACTCAACCTCCAGAATGCCTACCACCTTGTCTGCATCAGAGAGGGGGACGAGTGGAAAACAGCTGTCAACACACCACTTGGACACTTTCAGTATTTGGTCATGCCTTTTGGTCTCACTAATGACCCTACTGTTTTCAAGAGCCTAGTCAATGATGTATTGAGGGATGTGATTGGACGCTTCGTTTTTGTCTATATGGATGACATTCAGATTTTTTCTAAGGATTCGGAGGCTCACCAGCAACACGTTCGCCAAGTTCTCCAATGACTGTTGGAAAATTAGCTTTTTGCTAAAGCTGAAAAATATGAGTTCCAATTACAGCCATCTGGCTGCACCTCTCACCACTCTCACCTCCACCTCCACTCCATTCCACTGGACCCCTGAGTCAGAGGCAGCTTCCTGGAACTCAAGCATCACTTCACTTCAGCTCCGATCCTCACCCAGCCAGACCCAGAACTCCAGTTCATCGTGGAGGTGGATACATCCGACACCGGGGTAGGTGCTGTTCTGTCTCAACGTCCCCCCTCTGATCAGAAACTCCACCCATGTGCATTCTTTTCCCGTAAGCTCTCACCTGCAGAGAAATTTTGACAACGGTAACCGGGAACTCGTGGCAGTGAAGCTAGCTCTTGAGGAATGGCGTCACTGGCTGGAGGGTTCTATTCTCCCCTTCATCGTGTGGACGGACCACAAAAACCTGTGCTACATACAGACCGCCAAGCGACTGAATTCCTGGCAAGCCAGGTGGGCATTGTTCTTCAGAAGATTCAACTTCACACTCACTTATCGCCCGGTTCTAGGAATACCAAGCCTGACGCCCTCTCCCGCCAGTTCACCACCGACAACACTGGTTCTGAGCCAGATACCATTGTGCCATCCATCTACATCGTTGCCACCGTCTCCTGGGAGATCGAGTACCGTATTTGCCAGGCTCAGCACAACCAGCCTGACCCAGGTTTGTTCCAGATTCAGTTCGCGCTGATGTTCTTCAGTGGGCCCATTCTACTCATCTCACCTGTCACCCGGGTATGAACCGACCCTCGCCTTCCTGCATCAACGCTTTTGGTGGTCCACCATGGAGAAAGATATCCGGGAGTTTGTCCCCTTCTGTGCCCAGAATAAGACCTCCACTTAACCTGTTTCTGGCCTGCTTCACCCTCTTCTCATACCCAGTCGCCTCTGGTCACACATAGCTCTGGACTTTGTCACAAGCCTTCCCCCATCTAACGGTAACTCAGCCAAAGCGGCTCACTTCATTCCCCTCTCCAAGCTTCCGTCCTCCAGGGAGACTGCGGACCTGCTGGTGTCCCATGTGTTTCGTCTGCATGGCATTCCTACTTGCATCGTTTCCGACAGAGGACCCACGTTTACCTCCCAGGTATTTGTTCAGCACTGGGTATCAATGTCAGTCTTTCATCTGGATATCAACCCCAACCAAGAGATGGAGACTGACCTACGCTGCGTGACTTCGTCTAACCCTCCTAATGGAGTGCTCCGCTACCCTGGGTGGAATATACCCACAAAACCCTCACCAACGCCTCGGAAGTTATGTCACCCTTAGAGTGTGCTCTGGGTTATCAACCCCCCTTGTTCCCCACCCAAGAGGTCGAGGTGGCGGTTCCTCAGGCTGTGACCATATGCACCATTGTCATCGCACCTGGAGGAAGGCCAGCTGCTCTTCTTTGTGCCTCCGCCAGGACACAGTCCCAAGCCAACCATCGCCGTGCCTCAGCTCCAGGCTCCACACTCCAGGCTTCTCATCAAAGGACCTGCCATTAAAGGTGGCTTCTAAAAAACTTTCCCCCCGATTCATTGGTCCCTTTGAAATTGATTGTGTCATTAACCCCTCTGCTGTGCACCTGAAACTCCCAGCCTCTCTCAAGATCCACCCTACCTTCCCTGATCAAAGTTGTCAGTTCCAGTCCCGTCTCTTCCTGCAGCAGCTCCTCCACCCCGTCGGCTCATCAATGACCATCCTGCCTATACTGTCCGGCAGCTTCTGGTGGACTGGGAGGGATACGGGCCTGAGGAGCGCTGATGGGTTCCCCACCGTCATATTCTGGACCCCTCCCCTTTCTATACCTCACACCCGGGGGGGGGGGGGTACTGTTACATCTGTGCCTGCCACGCCCTCTACTGCTCATCCTGTGTCTCCATAACCTGTCGCCGCTCCCCCAGTGCTCTCCCCCTCTGTGTGTGTGTGTGTGTGTGTGTGTGTGTGTGCTGGAGGCAGAGCAGATCCCCACCAGCTGCAATTTGTTCCATAATCAAGCCCTCTTAAAATACTCAGCCCTGACACTTCCACGCTGCCAGATCATAACTTCTGCTCAGTCAGTCTGCGTTTTTAGCCGTTTGTTCCTGCATAGATCCTGTTTTTGTGTTGTGCCTGTTGTCCCTTGCCTGATGCTGTTTTCCTCTACGCTACAGTTCTGTCCGTTCTGACTCTGGTCCCTGTCTCCAGTCCCACATTTCGTCAGTCTTGCTACCCTTTCCTGGACCCCCCACTCTTACTGCTTCATTGGATTCCTTGGATTCCATTGGATTCATTGGATTCCTTACCCAGCCCCAACTCCCGTCGCTCCAGCTCCAGCACCTGGCTCCCTGCAACCCGCCCAAGCTTTCCATGGCCTGCACCCCAACTGCACCCCTGTTTTTCAATAAATACCTTGGTTACCTTATCCCAGTCTCCTCGTCTGAGTCTGCTCTTGGGTTCACCTGCTCCGCTCCGCGTAACACCTATGAACACCGTGAATACCTATGAAAATGAAAATGTGATTTCCTTTTTGTATTTGTAATAAATTAGCAAAATTGTTTTTGCTTTGTCATTATGGGGTATTGTGTGTTGATTGATGAGATAAAAAAATATATATTTTAGAACAAGGTTGTAACATAACAAAATGTGGAAAAAGTCAACTGCATTTCCTTTAGCCTCGTCCTACAGTGCTCTTGAGTCTTGTGTCCAGAGATTATTTATTGTCTGAAGAAAGAGCATCTGTTATTTCCAATTTTAAGTTACTTACTTCATGGTATGGTTTATCAGTTTGTAACTTTAGATGTTTTGACGTACATGGAAATACAACATTTTTATAAGAAAAATATCTGAGGAGAGTAAAAAGCAGCCTCTCTCTCTCTCACACTCTATCTGCACGTTTCTAAGTCATGTCTCTCTCCTTGTTCTCTGAAGAAAGGTTCCCTATCACTCCGAGGTGCTTATTACTGTGCAGCCTTTCAAGGCTGGGCTGGCTGAGTGGTATGCTCCCTAAACCCATACAAATCAAATAGTAATCACTGTGCAGGTTAGTCGAGGTAATACGTACATGTAGGTAGGGGTAAAGTGACTATGCATAGATAATAGATAATAAACAGCGAGTAGCAGCAGTGTAAAAAAAAAGGGGGGGGGGGGGGGGGGTCAATGCAAATAGTCCAGGTAGCCATTGGATTAGCTGTTCAGGAGTCTTATGGCTTGGGGGTAGAAGCTGTTCAGAAGCCTTTTGGACCTAGACTTGGCGCTCCGGTACCACTTAATGTTGCGGAAGCAGAGGGAACAGTCTATGACTAGGATGGCTGGAGTCTTTGGCAATTTTTAGGGCCTTCCTCTGCCACCACCTAGTATAGAGGTCCAGGAGGACATGAAGCTTAGCCCCAGTGATGTACTGGGTCGTACGCACTACCCTGTAGCACCTTTGCAGTCGGAGGATGAGCAGTTGCTATACCAGGAGGTGATGCAACCAGTCAGATGCTCTCGATGGTGCAGCTGTAGAACTTTGAGGATCTGAGGACCCATACCAAATCTTTTCAATCGTGCCCTCTTTGCGACTGTCTTGGTGTGTTTGGACCATGATAGTTTGTTAGTGATTTGGACACCAAGGAACTTGAAGCTCTCAACCTGCTCCACTACAGCCCAGTCATTGAGAATGGGGGCGTGCTTGGTCCTCCTTTTCCGGTAGTCCACGATCATCTCCTTTGTCTTGATCACGTTGAGAGAGAGCTTGTTGTCTCTGCACCACATTGGCAGGTCTCTGACCTCCTCCCTATAGGCTGTCTCATCGTTGTCTATGATCAGGCCTACCACCGTTGTAGTGTCTGCAAACTTGAAGGTGTTGGAGTCGTGCTTTGCCATGCAGTATTGGGGTGGACAGGGAATACAGGAGGGGACTAAGCACCCACACCTGAGGGGCCCCCGTGTTGAGGATCAGCGTGGCAGAGTGAATCACTGGGTTGGTAAGAGTGCTCTTCTACAAACGCCAAGATGTATTTTCCCTCTTAAATGGCATCACAATATGCTAAAAAAAAAAATGTAAAAAAAAAATGAAAATCTTTGTAATACGAAGGGAATACAACAACAAACAAACAAATCACACAGCATCCTGTATCACAATTGGTGTCATAGAATCCACTTTAATTGTTTCGTGGTTTGTTATCACTCATAAAACATATCTTACCAGCTTCCAGGAAGCTGTCTTTCTTTAAATGTTTAATGCATTCATTAATACTGGCCCCTCTGTGTGTGTGTTGTTCACTGAATCCCGCTAATGTTATTGGAAAAGACAAAATAATTTATGGCAGATGAGACAGAAATGAAATTACTCATCGAGTGCTTTTTGATCAATTGTAAGGTTGTTCTATGCAATGATTGGTTTTCCTGACTGATAACATTACCAGCTATATATTATATATATATATACACACACACACACACACACACACACACACACACACACACACACACACACACACACACACACACACACACACACACACACACACACACACACACACACACACACACACACATACACACACGTAGTATAAAATAACTGACTGTATGGGTCATATGAGTGTCATAAATGTGTAAATATCTGCATTATCGGACCTTTGGATCTTCTTCTTTTATAAGACTGTAATATAAATCTCCTGTAATAAGTGAACAGCTTCTGTAGAGTTATAAGACACTGCCACCACCTGGTCATTCACATAAAGACTTGAAATGTACATTATACTCTACATCTAGACTATTTTAATGAATAAGGATTCTATAAGTAAATCATTGTTGTGTTTTGAAAAACCAGGATTTCAGTAGGACACAAAGGCCAGAAATCTTATGTTAGCAGAGCACATGCAGTGCAATTCAACACAAAGTTCAAGGTGCCTCAACCCAATATTCTAGCATCCATCCGTTTAGCATGCAATCTTTATGTTAATCAGTGATTGTTGCTCAATAGCAAAAACAGGATGCTCACCCTAACACACACGCTCAACTTACTAGACCAGGCTACAATGTGTATTACCATGAACTTCTAATGGGCCTACCGGTAGCCAGTGATGTAGTGGTAAAAAAAATAAAAAAGGTGGGTAAATTCTGATTTATCGGTCGCATTTATCTTAAAAAGGTGGGTAAACGGCATTTACCCTCCACTAGGCAGCATACACTCTTGATCCAAACTGCTACAGACCTATATCTATCCTACCCTGCCTTTCTAAGATCTTCGAAAGCCAAGTCAACAAACAGATTACCAGGCCTCCTGGGTTGCGCAGTGGTTAAGGGCGCTGTACTGCAGCGCCAGCTGTGCCATCAGAGTCCCTGGGTTCGCGCCCAGGCTCTGTCGTAACCGGCCGCGACCGGGAGGTCCGTGGGGCGACTCACAATTGGCCTAGCGTCGTCCGGGTTAGGGAGGGCTTGGTCGGTGGGGATGTCCTTGTCTCATCGCGCACCAGCGACTCCTGTGGCGGGCCGGGCGCAGTGCGCGCTAACCAAGGTTGCCAGGTGCACGGTGTAGCCTCGTGTGGTTTGATTTGATTTGAAAGTGCATCGTTGTAGCTGTGTGGACCAATATAGTCTAAATGTTTGCATTGGGATAAGTTGAACCAATGGCCATGGAGTATGTTGAGCCAATGGTTGAGCAAATTGAAGTGTTTTCTTCCCAGGTGTAATGCAAGGCATTGTCTCTGGGATATGAAGTAACAACAGGGCCTTACTTATTTTAGAAGCGTTAAAAAAGGTGTTTGTTAGGTGTTAGGCCAGTGTTAAAAGGTACTTAAAATGATTAAAAGACAAAAAAGTGATTGAGATTGTGTTGAATTGTGTTTGGGAAATAAAGCTAGACATGGTTTTAAAAAGTACTGGTAATATTTATTTCAGTACAGAAATTTGCAGGGGACTTAACTTACCCAGTCCCGCGGCTCAACTTAACCCCACCCCCTCGTAAGTTGTTTTCCAAGTTATGTTTTCAAAACTTTAACGTTTACAGTCATTCTGATTATGTCCAGGGATACACAACATCTTGAAATATATCTAGATATTTTTGTTAGAAATAATGCTATATTTCCCTTGATGGAGTGATGCTGAATGAAAATGACATGGCTTAACGTACCCCACTCTCCCCTAATTGTGTTTTGGCAAATATGATTGCAAGATTGTATTTACTGTATGAGCGCAGTTGATATTTGTATGGGTGTATTTATGGATGGTTATTATTGTCTGTGGGCGCTGTGGGGTTAGCGCGCTGCCCATTGCTACTTCTGAGTGGGAATGTGGAGTCTATTTTCAAGGTTGCCGTGGAAACCATTGTATTTTCAGTGGCAGTGATTGGTGCTCCCAGGCTAGCAATAATCAGTTATTTCTGTCATGAGTCAACACCTGACACACGCACAAAACAAACACACACAAGAATGCACAAAGGTACACACACATGCATGTAAACGTGCACACACATGCACAAAGGCACACTCCTGTACACACCGCACACACGCATGCAATCAAGCAGGCACGCACACACACACATACACATATGCACACTTTCTCTTCTTCACACACTTTTCTAGCACAGCCTTATTTTGAAATCTCTCTTCATCGTCTGACACAGCATATGGGCCTTTTCAAGTAGGCCCATACGAAATGCAGCTAAACTCTGAACACAGCAGCACATAATCTTTACACAAGCGCAATCATAAGTAATATCAATGTTTTTCATTATGATCTGACCAATGGACTGGCCATGATTATACCAGTCAAATTCAATTAGCAAATTCAAATTAAGGGGAGTAGAAAACTGGGATGTGACTTCCATACAATGCAAATGCATGTGAATAATTCTGTGCATCCTTTTAAACACAAATAAAAAGCACTTAGAACCCAACAGCAGCAGCAGCTGTAGACTCACAGCATTGAGAAGCATTGCCTTCCATAGACACTGGAGTGGAGATGATTTGGTAGAGCATTGAGAAGCATTGCCTTCCATAGACACTGGAGTGGAGATGATTTGGTAGAGCATTGAGAAGCATTGCCTTCCATAGACACTGGAGTGGAGATGATTTGGTAGAGCATTGAGAAGCATTGCCTTCCATAGACACTGGAGTGGAGATGATTTGGTAGAGCATTGAGAAGCATTGCCTTCCATAGACACTGGAGTGGAGATGATTTGTGCAATGAGGAGGAGTGTAAATGAAAACATTCATCAGCCACTTTTCCTCATTTCAGTGAATATCACTGTGGCAACAGGAGACAAATGCTGCTGTGTTATACCAGTATGATGGTCTGGATGGAATGGCTGCTGATGCCTTAAGCTTGAGGACCTAAGCTAATCAATGTCTCTTTGTCTCAGTTGAAACCATGTGAAAGGACACAGCAACCTCCACACAGAATCCCTTTCCCTTTGTAAATATTGAACAAATACTTCACAAGACAGGTTGATTAAATATCTATGGTGCGTGTGGGTTTGTGCTATAATGATGTGTTTGAATGGAATCAATAAACCAAGAGAGAGGTAACACAACAAAAGCCAAGACAACCGGGGCACTAAGACACAGCAGAGAGAGTGGCTCTGGTCCTATACCTCTGCCTCACTCTCCAGCTCTGCAGTCACTGTGTGTGAGTGTTGAAGACAGAGGGAGAGAGTGAGCCTGTGTGTGTGTATGTGTGCATGCGCGGTTTACATCAGCAAGAGGAGGGAGACACCATTTACTCTGTCTCTTTTTTTCTCTTTCATCTCCATAAATCTATCACTCTGAAAACAGATACAGCCATCCAGAAAATAACAGAAGGAAGAGGCAAAGGCAGAGGAGGGGAAGTGGAGCATTCTGATAAAGAAGGGGAGTGCCTCAACATCAGTCAGCATCATACACAATACATGCTGCTGACTGATGTCTACCATGCAACCCAGAACTGGGAACTAACCAGCCAGCTTTACATTCTCAAAAGCAGGACAGACAGCAGGCTACAGCATCACAAAACCTGCCCAAAACCAGGTACATTATGCATCTCTGTATGTCTCTTTCTGTCTCTATGGCTCTCTCTGACTCTCTGTCTCCCTCCGTGTCTCTTTCTGTCTCTGTCAGTCTCCCTCTTTGTCTCTCTCCCTGTAAATATATATCGCTACGTCTCTCTCGGTCTCCCTCTCTGTCTTTGTCTGTCTCTCTCTATGTCTTTCTTTGTCTCTCTCCCTATAAATATATATCTCTATGTCTCTGTCTCTGTCTCTGTCTGTCTCTCTGTCTCTTCCTGTCTTTTTATTTGTAGTTCTCTCTAATCCTCCTTGCATGTAGAATACATGATGTGATCAAGTCTTGTAACATGGTGTTGTTAACATGGTGTTGTTACATGGGGTTATTAACATGGGGTTGTTATGTAATGTTGGGCATGGGGTTGGTCCCTGTAGACTGTGAATGTAATTGATTTGTTCTGATTGATGGGTGAAAGACTGGGTGCTGAGACGGGAGATAGGGACAGTCACAGTGACCTGTGGATAGCTTTCAATTTGGATGAAAGAAGCAGGAGAGGCAGGGTGGAATGGAAGTATGTGTTGTGTGTGTTAAGGGGCTGCATGGGGGCATAAGTGCAGTCAGAGAAGAGTTGGTGTGGGAGACTAATGAGGCTAGAATTGGTGTCTAATAGGTTAGCATAGTGGCTAACCCGGTACAGGCAGAGGCAAATCCACAATGACTAGGCCATGCAGATCTAATGGCATTATCTTACGCCCCTTTTCTTTTCAAGGAGGTGTTGGCGTTTGCTGTGGCTCACGAGCAGACATACAGGCTTATACTGAATGTGATATTGTTGACAAAAGAGAATCACAGAGTCTGGAAGAAAAGCAATGCCAACATACTGCTCATTGTATTGGAGCGGGGGATGAGGAAGATGGGACGGAAGAGGATGAAGAGGAAAAAGGGCAGGAATACATAGGATAGAGTGTAATTCTAAATACATTTATTCAGTGTTGTGTACTCTTAAAATGCATAATGTACATATTGGGACAGCTGAGAAACAGCATCACAAATGGAAACACATGAGCTCCTGTGCCAGCTCCTGTGCCCTGGTTTCGGGGTAGGTCCCCCCCCGAAACCGGGGGCGGACCTACCTAAACTTGTCTAATGGAAACTCTAGTTTTGTTGCAAAACAGAACATTTTGCAGCTGTTTGGATTAAAGATAACACCCCAGGTTTTAGTAGCAGGTTTCACAGCTGAGGGCTGTGTTTGTGGCTAAGGTTGACTGAGAGTGTGCTTGAGTTGAGTCTGAGAGGATTCATGTGTTTTCACATGCAAAAGTGACTGCTTTTGATAAAAACCCTTTACCTGCCTTCCAAATGAAAATTGAAAATATATTTAATGGGAAAGAGATGTTGTATGTTTCCCAACGCTTTTTTGACAACATGACGAGCAGCGCGGATTACTGTCCGATTTGAGAACGCCGCTCCTTCGTGCTTTGCCCATTCACGTCACGGGCCATAGCCTGGTGCACCGCGGTTCAGCTTAATCAAACTGCAGTAGCTAATGTCCTTCATCCTGCTTCTCTCTGTTCCTAGGAAAAGGCCTGCATTGCTGAGGAGGTTGAGGGGAGTTGACTTTTCAAAGGGTGACGCAGGATCTCACCCCCTGTCTATAGAGCTGCTGCTGTCTGACCTCCTCCCAGACTGGGCCTCTGGTTCCTGGCCCCGCCCCAGGCTGTGAAGGATGGGTGATGGGCCTGTGATTGACACCTCCCGCCCGCCTTGTCCCGCCATTCGATGGAGCCATTGTGGAACTCCTCCCTCCCCTTCCCACTGTCCATGCCCAACACCTCGTCCTCTGAGTCACCCGAGAGCGGAGCTCTGTCCCAGTCAATAGCGCTACTCGCCATGCTGCTCATGGACCTGCTGGCCGTGGTGGGCAACGGGGCCATAATGGCTGTCATCGCCAAGGCCCCACAGCTACGTAAGTTTGCCTTTGTCTTCCACCTGTGCCTGGTGGACCTGCTGGCGGCCCTGGTTCTGATGCCCCTGGGCATGCTCTCAGGCCGGGCCTTCTTTGGCGAGGCCCTGTGTCGGAGCTACCTCTTCCTCAGCGTGTGCCTGGTCAGCGCCGCCATCCTCTCCATCTCAGCCATCAACGTGGAGCGCTACTACTACATCATCCACCCCATGCGCTATGAGGTGAAGATGACCCTGGGCCTGGTGGCCTCAGTGCTGGTGGGGATATGGGTCAAAGCTTTGTCCATGTCCGTCCTGCCGCTGCTGGCCTGGGCCTTACAGGGCGAAAGGACTCCTCTTCTGGAGGGTGCTGGAGTTGGGGGAGGGGGTGGAGGTGTACCCTCACCCTCTGCTGCTCAGGGTCACAGGCGATGCTCCTTGCACTGGACAGGGGGCGGGTCAAACCGTGTTGCCTTCATGGTCCTGTTCACGCTGGTGTACTTCCTGTGTCCACTGATGGTCATCCTGGTAGTGTACTGCAGCATGTTCAAGGTGGCGCGAGTGGCAGCCATGCACCATGGGCCCCTGCCGACCTGGATGGACACGCCACGCCGGCATCGCTCTGAGTCGCTCAGCAGCCGCTCCACCATGGTGACCAGCTCGGGGACAGGGGCGGGGCACGACACTCCTCACCGCGCCTTCGGAGGGGGTAAGGCGGCAGCGGTGTTAGCAGCAGTGGGAGGACAGTTCCTGTGCTGTTGGCTGCCCTACTTCTCCTTTCACCTGTACTCAGCTCTGGCCTCTAGCCCTCCAGCCACGCTGGTCCCCCTGGAGGAGGTCGTCACCTGGATCGGCTACTTTTGCTTCACCTCCAACCCCTTCTTCTACGGCTGTCTGAACCGACAGATCCGCGAGGAGCTGGGCAAGCATGTGCCTTGCCTGTTTCGCCAGGCAACGGGAGAGGAGGACCGACTGCCCAGCCGTGAGGGATCCATACAGGAGAATTTCCTGCAGTTTCTCCAGGGCACTGGCTGCAACCTGGATCCCCAGGACTCCCACAGCACCTCCAGCCCCAAGGGAGAGGCCTGCCGGCCCCTGGTCCAGCTCCCACAGCCTATACCCATTGACTTCCGCATCCCAGGACAGATTGCAGAGGAGACCTCAGAGTTCCTTGAGCATCACCAGATTAAAAACAACCATATCATATCGGACAGTTAGGTTATGGATTTATTTTATGTAAAAAATCAACACAAAAAGTTACCAGGATAACAATTACCACAGTAACATAACCACACTGGTATACAGTACGTCACGGAGTATTAACATAAAGCATTTTATTCTTAACAATCAAAAGCTGTGCAATGGGAATCGCATTTTGCAGCTTCACTTTCCATTCTGTAAAGGCTGCAATGCTATGGAATTTATATTATTTGTATCATGTTCCTATTAGAGTATACAACAAATAATTTGCTGTGGATTGTGGCATTTTGGGGAGAAAGACAAATGGCACAACTGTAGCTGCAGTGTATCTGACAGGTTAATATGGTCAGTGATGCCGATATTGGGGTTGTTTGTGAGGGAATTCGTTTTAGAGATTTAATTCTTTACTTTTTTTTACTTCACAATGCATTGATAGTGTCAGTATGTTATTAATACAGATGTATTATATATTCTGAGATGTTCCTTTTTGGATTTCAAACCAAACAAGCCCTTGAGCAAAGGGGATGTTAGAGTCTGTCAGCCGTCTTTCTTTCGTTAAGCCTACTTTAAACTATATCAGGTTTTATGACTTTCAGAAGTCATCGTTGAGCCAAACACTTGTCCAATATCTGATACTGGTAGATCAATTACTTTTTAAGAATTGATGTATGGCAGCTTATTTACATAAGCTGTTGAATATAGAAACCAATATTGGAGTGCAGGAAGACATGCCTGAAAATATATAAGTATTCCTGACCCCTTCACCTCTGTAAAATATAATTAAACGGATGCATAGTAGACAGTGAGCGAATGGTCACAATATAACTACGATAAAGATACTGAAAGTTGGGACTTTTAGAGATGATGAATGAGCTACAGTACTTTAATTGTGCCCTGGTTGTGAGGTTGAGGCACGGAGGAAGTAAGAAGCGCCTGTTGTTGATAGGTAAACCTCTGGGCAGATACACCCTCTCTCTGGTGCTTTTCCTTAACACATCATCTGTGTTTTCCCATAAGCAGGCCAGGTTTATTGTGACCACAGTGAGGATGTAGGCAATCTTTTCCTTACTAATCCTGAACTACTTCTGGCCTGTCAGAAAAGTACATTTATTTTCATCTATCTACCGTTTAGATAGTACAGTGCCCCTCAAATTGACATGGGCAGGTGTTCATTACATTGGCAGATGTTCAGTTAATTAAAGGCAGGAGTATTTTTGTTAATTGATGCACTACATTACATTTCTATACAATTAGATTTTTACATTTGCTGTTTTACAAATGTAGCTGTGTTTTATGTTAGATAAAACCTGACAGATTATTAGGTATTATTGATTACTGTATATTTTGTGATTAATTAACAAAATACAATGGTGTTTTCAAATGGAATACAGTAACTGTCTTTTCAATGTGTGTTGATTAGCTGTGGAGCAGCGGGTTGGAGAATGTAATAAACCAATTATATTTTACAGTGCAGCTCCTCAGAGTTCTCTACCTCAGATACAATATTGACTTAATTTGCAGGTCCAGCACACAATGTACACATAGAAAAGATATGGTGTAAGTCATGCCACATATTTTTAACTCTATGCTCCCTGGGTTGCTTTCCTTCTGCAGCTGGACAAGGACAGACTGACAAAAGCTGTCCTCGGGGCTTTGTCTGAGAGACTTGATACAACGCCTTCACGTCTGCTATCTCTGGTGTCACATTGTGAGGGGATTTAGAATGGTTTGAGCTGTCCAAAACAGTACTGGCCAATTTGAGGTATCATCCTTGTTAAAACATATATGGTTTATGCAAGAGTACAGAATAAAAGTTATTTATTTAGTTTCTGGCTTCTTAATTGTTTATTGATTGGTTTAACAAATATGAATGAATGAATGAAATGTTATTTTTGTGTCAAATTTGCCAATTGGCAAGCCATCCCTTATGGAATTAATTGACACATGAACAAACATTACAATAATTCACTATGCTAATTAAATGATAATTCTTCTTCCGATGTTCTCTGCATTGTGCATCGCATGAAGTGTGAAAAAAATGTAAGCTAAAAATCAATACATAATAGTAAATAAGGTTATCCAAACAATTGCCATTCAAAGGTTTGGGGTCACTTAGAAATGTCCTTGTTTTTGAAAGAAAAACACATTTTTTTGTCCATTAAAATAAC
This sequence comes from Oncorhynchus mykiss, assembly GCF_057628025.1. Classification (NCBI taxonomy): domain Eukaryota; kingdom Metazoa; phylum Chordata; class Actinopteri; order Salmoniformes; family Salmonidae; genus Oncorhynchus; species Oncorhynchus mykiss. The sequence continues at coordinate 53,355,713 of NC_143028.1, forward strand.
ATTGAATTGATCAGAAATACAGCGTAGACATTCTTAATGTTGTAAATGACTATTGTAGCTGGAAATGGCAGATTATGAATGGAATATCTACATAGGCGTACAGAGGCCCATTATCAGCAACCATCACTCCTGTGTTCCAAATGCACGTTGTGTCAGCTAATCCAAGTTTATCATTTTAAAAGGCTAATAGATCATTATAAAACCCTTTTGCAATTATGTTAGCACAGCTGAAAACTGTTGTGCTGATTAAAGAAGCAATTAAACTGCCCTTCTTTAGACTAGTTGAGTACATGGAGCATCGACATGTGTGGATTCGATTACAGGCTAAAAATTGACAGAAACAAAGAACTTTCTTCTGAAACTCGTCAGTCTATTCTTGTTCTGAGAAATGAAAGCTATTCCATGCGAGAAATTGCAAAGAAACTGAAGATCTCGTACAATGCTCTGTACTACTCCCTTCACAGAACAGCGCAAACTGGCTCTAACCAGAATAGAAAGAGGAGTGGGAGGCCCCGCTGCACAACTGAGCAAGAGGACAAGTACATTAGAATGTCGAGTTTGAGAAACAGATGCCTCACAAGTCCTCAACTGGCAGCTTCATTAAATAGTACCCGCAATACACCAGTCTCAATGTCAACAGTGAAGAGGCAACTCTGAGATGCTGGCCTTCTAGGCAGAGTTGCAATGAAAAAAACATATCTCTGTCCAGTGTCTGTGATCTTTTGCCCATCTTAATCTTTGCTTTTTATTGGCCAGTCTGGGATATACCTTCAATCTCACCTCACAGGGTTCCCAGGCCATGCCCTCAGTTATTGAATCAGTGCAAACTTGTGGACTCCTAAAAAGTAACGTACTGCTCTATTATGGACAAGTTCATTTTTAAAATACCTCTTAGCACCACACACTACTGCTGAATAGTCCAGAACAGGACACACACATGTCTGATACAGTTTGGAATACGTAGCATAACCAGTATTTTTGAGTGTTTTAGTTTTCCTGACTCCCCAAAGCGCTCTACTTGCTGAGTTGGCCAGGGCAGATGTTCCGTATAGAAAGGTAATATGTTAATCAATAAAAATGGCCAAATATTTATAATTGCTAGTAAGCTCAAGAATGTCTTCACAAAAACAAAACTGAAAAACACTTATCTTAGTACCTGGTTTTCTAAAATGCATTATCTGTGTATTTGTCTGGTTGATCATGAGTCTCCATCTTTTACACCAATTGTGTGCACATAATAACATGTTCTGCAGGTCTTGTTCATTTTCTGCCATCAAAATAATATCATCAACATTTCATCATAATATCTTACTCCAATATTTAGTTTCATTTATTTTGCCAAATAATTTTTAAACATAGCAAACAAAGTCGGTGATATGCCGTCTTCTTGTTTTACACCTGAGGGTGTGGGAAATCCATCTGTACGCTATTCATTAACACGCACACAAGCAAATGATACTTTGTAAAGAGACTGGATTGCGTGATAAAATTTCCCTTCAACCCCTGTCCTTAACAAACTATATGCTAAAAGATCCCTATTTACAAAATCAAAAGCTTTCTGGAAATCAGTGAAACGTGCAAAAGTAGGCTTCTCTTCGTGTGATCAATTTCCAATTATTGTACAGACTGAAAATATATGATCTACAGTATGTAGGCTTTGGATTTACGAAAACCATTTTGTTCTTCCACCAGAATGTTTTGATCCTCCAAAAAGGTAATTAGCATATTGTTGAGGATTGATGAATATAATTTATAAATAAATATATTCTGTAAAACTGCTCTACTTTATGTTTGTTTGTGTGCAGGATTGATGTTAACTTTCTTAATGGAGGTTATTTGGGTGGCTCATCTCTATTTCCATTAGCTGCTGGGTGGAGCAGTATTGTAGTTCACTGTATGTGGTTGGTGCCCCTCATTGCTTTGATATACCATTGAAAGAGGGGGAAAGATGCAGTTCAAATACTCTAACCTCGGGGTGACATTTTAACTTCAAAGTCGGAGTCGGTGATCTGACCTTCAGGTAAAAGAAAAGAGAAAAACAGTCACAACAAAGGGCACGATGGACACTTTCACATTTCACTCATTATATTATGAGAGTAGTGGATAGACAGAAAGAGAAGAGAGTGTAGGTGTAGGACAGGGTTTACCAGCTTAGGACAAATAGATACTGTTGAAATAATCAGCAGTGACACAATGTACAGTCTAGGACAATAATATATTATTTTTCAGTTGGAATTCGCTAGAGTAAATGCATAAGCAAACTCCTACCCCTAAATTCCAACAAATAATTCTGACTGTGTTCAATAAGTGTAATACTATGCATGAAATGCCCTGTCGTTTTTTTTTTTTTTTACCACGCTCTTGTTGCTGACCTAGTACAGTTACATTTATGTTGAAACTCAACAGGCCTCCCTTCACACCTCCTCCTCAGCAAAGACCCCTCAGTAAACCAGCCCCCAGCTTCTCTAGGCTCTGCCATTCCCATGGCAACATATAACCACTGACATTTTGTATGATATGTTACGTATTCCTATTTGTTGTGGCTACCATTAGCTGGGCTAGGATTTAGGAGTTAAGGTTAGGATTAAGGTTAGGGTAAAGTTTCGGAGTTATGTTAAAGGGTTCAAGTGTGTGGAAGGGTTAGCTAACATGTTAAGGGTTAGCTAAGTAGTTGCAAAGTGCCTAAAAAGTAGTAAATAGTTGCTAAGTTGCTAAAATGCTAAAGTTGTTCGTGATGCGATTCAAACACGCAACCTGACAGAAATTTTCCATGCGCACAGAACGCTTATTTCTCTCAAATTTTGTAAACAATTTGGTTTACATCCCTGTTAGTGAGCATTTCTCATTTGCAAAGATAATCCATCCACCTGACAGGTGTGGCATATCAAGAAGCTGATTAAACAGCATACTCATTACACGGGTGAGCCTTGTGCTGGGGACAATAAAAGGTTTTGTCACACAACACAATGCCACAGATGTCTCAAGGTTTGAGGGAGCATGTAATTATCATGCGGACTTCAGGAATGCTCATCAGAGCTGTTGCCAGAGATTTTCATGTTAATTTCTGTACCATAAGCCGCCTCCAACCTCATTTTAGAGAATTTGCCGGTACGTCCAACCGGCCTCACGACCGTAGACCATATGAAACTAGCCCAGGGATCGTCTGAGACCAGCCACCCAGACAGCTGATGCAACTGTGGGTTTTCACCACTGAAGAATTTCTGTACAAACTGTCAGAAACCATCTCAGGAAAGCTCATCTGGGTGCTTGTCATCCTCACCATGGTCTTGACCTAACTGCAGTTTGGCATGGTAACTGACTTCAGTGGGCAAATGCTCACCTTCGATGGCGATTGGCACGCTGGAGAAGTGTGCTCTTCACGGATGAATCCCAGTTTCAACTGTAATGGGCAGATGACCACGAGTATGGCATTGTGTGGGCGAGTGGTTTGCTGATGTCAACGTTGTGAACAGAGAGCCCCGTGGTGGTTGTGGGGTTATGGTATGGGCAGGCATAAGCTATGAACAACAAACACAATTGCATTTTATCAATGGCAATTTGAATGCACAGAGATAACATGACGAGATCCTGAGGCCCATTTTCGTTCCATTCATCTGCCGCAATTACCTCATATTTCAGCAAGATAATGCACGGCCCCATTGCAAGGATTTGCAAGGATCTGTACACAATTCCTGGAAACTGAAAATGTCCCAGTTCTTCCGTGGCCTGCATACTCACCAGACATGTCACCCATTGAGCATGTTTGGGATGCTATGGATCTACGTGTACGACAGTGTGTTCCAGTTCCCGCCAATATCCAGCAACATCGCACAGCCATTGAAGAGGAGTGGGACAACATTCCACAGGCCACAATCAACAACCTGATAAACTCAATGCTGCATCAAACAAACGGTGGTCACATCAGAAACTGATCCACGCCCTTGCCTTTTTTTTTTACCAACAGATGCATATCTACAATATATTCCCAGTCATATTCCCAGTCATGCCTCCAACTGCTCTTAAATGCAAGTAAAACTAAATGCATGCTCTTCAACCGATCACTGCCTGCACCTGCTCGCCAGTCCAGCATTACTACTCTGGACGGCTCTGACTTAGAATACGTGGACAACTACAAATACCTAGGTGTCTGGTTAGACTGTAAACTCTCCTTCCAGACTCACATTAAGCATCTCCAATCCAAAATTAAATCTAGAATCAGCTACTTATATCTCAACAAAGCATCCTTCACTCATGCTGCCACACATACCCTTGTAAAACTGACCATCCTACGAATCCTCGACTTCGGTGATGTCATCTATAAAATAGCCTCCAACACTCTACTCAACAAACTGGATGCAGTCTATCACAGTGCCATCCGTTTTGTCACCAAAGCCCCATACACTACCCACCATTGCGACCTGTACCCTCTCGTTGGTTGGCGCTCGCTTCATACTCATACTTTATTTATCTTGCTCCTTTGCACCCCAGTATCTCTACTTGCACGTTCATCTTCTGCACATCTCCAATTCCAGTGTTTAATTTCTATATTGTAATTACTTCGCCACCATGGCCTATTTATTGCCTTGACTCCCTTATCTTACCCCATGTGCACTCACTGTATATAGACCTTTTGTTTTATTTTGTTCTACTGTATTATTGACTATGTTTTGTTTATTCCATGTGTAACTCTGTGTTGTTGTATGTGTCGAATTACTATGCTTTATCTTGGCCAGGTCGCAGTTGCAAATGAGAACTTGTTCTCAACTAGCCTACCTGGTTAAATAAAGGTGAAATAAAATAAAAAAAAAATGTGAAATCCATAAATTAGGGCTTAATTCTTTTTAAAAAATTGACCGATTTCCTTAAATGAACCGTAACTCAGTAAAATCTTTGAAACGCTCTCAAACAATCTGGGGACCACCTTTTAGTCTAGCTGCTGTAATTTTCAATGTGTTCGTTTTATGCTTTTTCAGACACCCTGAAAGCTCCTAGTCCTCTTATGCCCCGTGGTTGAGAATCACTGTAATCAATTACTGATAGATTTAGACTTCATTTCCCATCAGACCCAACAATTATTTTGCTTGATTTCCGCGTCACATGACGATGAGAGTCAACATTTGTTTGCTCATCTCATCTGCAAGCTTGCATAATTGTAGGGCCAGACAATTTAAATTGTTAACAAAAGAGCAGTGAACAGCCAGTAGTATTTAAACGTGTGTGAGTATTTTGAATCAGTTTAGGGTTTGAGATTTTTTTTCGTGTGTAAACTTTTAACTCACGATATTCAGCAAAAAAAAACTTTTCAAGCCAACCCGGAAAGAACTTAAAGCTACTAACTTTGTTTAGCCAAACGGACAATTTCTAGCTACCTAACATTAAGTTAATTTGGTAACTAGCTACTTCATTTGTTTATTCGAATGAATGTTGAATTTTCATGCTCTTCTATTAAAACGTTAAGTATTCGTCTTCCTAGCAAGTTACATGACATATGCATAGTAAAAACTAACATGTACTAGCTAGCTTGCTGGCCAACGCCTTTTTTTTCTCCCTTTTTTGCCCCCATTATGCTCGTCGTCGCACAAATGTAGTTTGGAAACGTGTCGTAGTTAACATGGACCAGAATTCTGCGGCAAGCGTTTGACAGACACAACAGTACAACTTTGTAGTTAGAATTAGAATGTCATTCCGTCTTTTTTACTGAACTTTTTTTCCATTTGGATAACTTGTCAAACGCCAGGTAGCTTTCCAGATTTACATTATCATAGTATTTAGGATTTACCTGCTGGGATCAAAATGGGTTGCACACTAAGTGCCGAAGATAAAGCTGCCATGGAGAGGAGTAAAATCATTGATCGGAATCTGAGAGAATCTGGCGAAAAGGCTTCAAGTGAAGTCAAATTGTTGCTTCTAGGTGAGTGTTCCTATGTGACTGACATTGGCAGGGTCTGAAGTCTAATTGATTACTTGTATGTAGGTCTCATGACTGAATGATCATGACAACTTTCATTTGAGCTTTCATGCTCATGGTGTAGCCTAATTGTTTCCGCTAGATTCTCAGACCAGGTGTAAAGGCCCCAAAGCAGTAGGGTGGGGGGGTGTAGAACTTAAACAGATGGGTTCTGCTGGTTCTGAGCACTGACTGTGCGTGATTGTTTTTATATTTTTACACAATTAGTGGAGCTAAGAGTTTAAACTCTTTACCACTAAACTTTTCACTTCAAGGTGCTGGGGAGTCTGGGAAGAGCACCGTTGTAAAGCAGATGAAGTGAGTACATATTTCAACAGTTTTGTGCACACCCCAAAAACAGCTTTTTACTGATTAGGAACACTTATGAAGGGATTAATAATTTAGAAGCCATTGAGATGTTATCTAGATTAGATGTTGACCACAAGCACCAGTAAGATGTGTGTGATAACCTTCTCTTCCTGCACCCAGAATCATCCATGAGGATGGCTACACACAGGAGGAGTGTAGCCAGTACAGGGTTGTGGTTTACAGCAACACCATCCAGTCCATCATCGCCATCATCAGAGCCATGGGCAGGCTCGCCATTGACTTTGGGGACACAGCAAGATCAGTGAGTCAGCTTGAAGATTCTCTTACATTCCAGTGGTTTTAGAACAGTGTATGTAGTTTACTACTGCTTTTTCCCCATTTGTAAAATACCACAGTAAGTGTTGTTTCTCTTTGTTATGACTACAAGGAAGTATGAACTTTACAAGAACAGTGTACAGAATGATCCACCGGCTGCAGAGACATTCCATTCCAACATGGATGGTCAGCATGTGAAGTAAACTTGAAAGCTGATTCTGTACCTAACATGTTGATTTGAGTGACATTTTTCTGTTGTCATACTGTTCCCACAAGGATGAGAGCTGTCAGAAGTAGTTTCTTTTTGGTAACTGTTTGCTTGGCTCCAGGATGATGCCCGCCAGCTCTTTACCTTGGCCAGCTCAGCAGAGGAAGGGGTCATGACCCCTGAACTGGCTGGGGTCATCAAGAGGTTATGGCAGGATGGAGGGGTCCAGATCTGCTTTGGCAGGTCCAGAGAGTACCAGCTCAACGACTCAGCCTCATAGTAAGAGCATTACAAATATCTGCAGTAAAACTGCGTGAATCAAGTATTATAATGACCAGAGAACCATAGTGAATGATAGGAGGGATATCGTCTTGCACACTTGGCCATCCTCTTTGAAGAGGTAGTTTCAAATGTTTTCGGAAGATGTGCAGGGACTGTCTGAACTTCAGGGGGAAGCCGTTGCCAGGACAGAAGCGCTTGGACTGGGCTGAACTGGAGCTGACCCCTGTAGCGGTTGGAGGGCCAAGAGACCAGAGGTGGCAGAATGGAAGTGCTCAGGTTGAGGTGTAGGGTTTGCGCATAGCCTGAAGGAGGGAGGGGGTGTTAGTCACAATGGGTCAGGCCATAGGCCAAGTGTAACAGTAAAAGAAGAGGATTAATGTTATGAAACATGTTTAATTCTTTTTTTTTTTTTATCATGGACCAGGAAAAAGTCCCCTGTTGCTAGATAAGTTGGCTAGGTATGAATGATTTCCCTGAAACTGACTCCTAGTTTGAGACATGTCTGACTCCTCTGATACCAGTGAGGACATGAAAGGAGGAACCCTGTGATAGACTGCTGCTGTTGCATCACACTGCTGAAACAATAGAAACGGGAAGTTCCGGCCCTAAAGGCAGAAACAGGTTGCCGTTAGTGCCGGGACAATACCATTATCGCAATATTCTTTCCATGGCAAAAATGAAAACCGGAAGCAGACAACTCTTTGGTCCTTTAAAAACCTACTGTATACTAAATATTTTGTGCTATTGCTTGGAAAATAAATAAATGTTTGTTTCCAACATAAATCCGCTTAGTGTTTTGTTTCCTTGCCATGATACTAACGAGTATCACAATACTGGTATGGTCCCGGCCCTAGTTGCCGTCACTTAGTTTATTTAGGAAAAACGGGAGATTTCAGGACTCGAGGCAAACGAGACAGACTATATGATTACAAGCTCTCTGAGTTGTTTTAGGAATCATTTCTTTGTTTATTTTATATTCCTCCATATTGGCTTTATTTGTTCACTTGCATTGTTGTTCGAATCCATAGTTGATTCAAAATCAGAACTTCCCATTTGCATGTCTTGGCTCACCAATTTGAAACTGTATCCAACAATTGGCAAGTAGTAGTGTTTTTAAGTAACTTTTTACATTAAGTCAGTCTGCTTTCTCCTCAGTTACCTGAATGATTTGGACAGGATATCCCAGCAGAACTATGTGCCCACGCAGCAGGATGTTTTGCGGACAAGAGTCAAGACCACCGGCATCGTGGAGACACACTTCACATTCAAGGACCTCTACTTCAAGTCAGTAACCTGTTAACACAGCACTCTGTGCACTGACACTAATAATCACTGAGGCACTTTGTCCCTGCAGATAATGATGTAATGTAGAAAAGCCCAAAGCTATTTGTACATCACCGTAGTGACCACATCATACTGTATGAATGTTTCACTGCCTTTCATACCCTTTTTTTTAATGTCCTATTTTTCTCACTTCCTCATGTCTCTGTCTGACTCATCCTGGCTGCAGGATGTTTGATGTGGGGGGTCAGAGGTCAGAGAGGAAGAAGTGGATCCACTGCTTTGAGGGAGTCACAGCCATCATCTTCTGTGTGGCGCTGAGTGACTATGACCTGGTGCTGGCTGAGGATGAGGAGATGGTGAGTGGGACAGGGCATCAACTCTAGATCTATAGTCATGTGGTATTTACAAGGTTGTGCAGTATAAAATGTACAGTACCACTCAAAAGTTTGAACACCTAATTCCAGGATTTTCTTTATTTTTACTATTTTCTACATTGTAGAACAAGTGAAGACATCATCAAAACTATGAAATAACACATGGAATCATGTAGTAACCGAAAGTGTTTAGAAGTTGCTTTGCAAGGAAGACCCAGAGTTATCTCTGCTGCAGAGGATAAGTTCACTACAGTTAAACTGCACCTCAGATTGCAGCCCAAATAAGTTCTTCACAGAGTTCAAGTAACAGACACATTTCAACATCAACTGTTCAGAGGAGACTGTGAATCAGGCCTTAGTGGTTGAATTGCTGCAAAGAAACACAACTAAAGGACATCAATAAGAAGAAGACTTGCTTGGGCCAAGAAACACAAGCAATGGACATTAGACAGGTGGAAATCTGTCCTTTGGTCTGATGAGTCCAAATTTGAGATTTTTGGTTCCAACCGCCGTGCCTTTGTAAGATGCAGAGTAGGTAAATGGATGATATTCGCATGTGTGGTTACCACGTGAAGCATGGAGGAGGTGTGAAGATGGTGTGCAGCATTCTGCAGCGATACGCCATCCCATGTGGTTTGGGCTTAGTGGGACGATTTGATTTTCAACAGGTCAATGACCCAAAACACACCTCTAGGCTGTGTAAGGGCTATTTGACCAAGAAGGAGAGTGATGGAGTGCGGCATCAGATGACCTGGCCTCCACAATTACCCGACCTCAACCCAATTGAGATGATTTGGGATGAGTTGGACCGCAGAGTGAAGGAAAAGCAGCCAACAAGTGCTCAGCATATGTGGGAACTCCTTCAAGACTGTTGGAAAAGCATTCCAGGTGAAGCTGGTTGACAGAATGCAAAGAGTGTGCAAAGCTGTCAAAGGTTCTACTTTTTCTACTTAGAAGAATCTCAAATATAAAATATATTTTTGTTTTGGTTACTACATGATTCCATATGTGTTATTTCGTGTTTTGATGTCTTCACTGTTATTCTACATTGTAGAAAATCCTTGAATGAGTAGGTGTGTCCAAACTTTTGACTGGTACTGTATATTAAGTCTTATCAAAAGAGATTGCATAACAGTTTCACCCACACACAGACCCTGACACTGCTCATCTCTCCATAGAACCGTATGCATGAGAGCATGAAGCTATTTGACTCCATCTGTAACAACAAGTGGTTCACGGGCACCTCAGTCATCCTCTTTCTCAACAAGAAGGATCTGTTTGAGGACAAGATCCAGAAGAGCCCGCTCACTATCTGCTACCCAGAGTACTCAGGTACATCAGTGGAAAGCAGCTATACATAGTGGGTTCTTGTTTGAGATGTCTGAGTAATGAGTAATACCTCTATTTTGAAATATTAGCTTGTGCAATATGGGAGGAGCCTCAGGGACACACTTTGGCAAAGCAGGAAATTAAACTTTAGCAAGTGTTTGTCCATAATAGGAAATTACTAGTTTGCCCAAAGCGGTGTATTGAGTTATACCTATTTTGCATGTCCTTTGAGAATAAGTGCATAAATGAGATTGAATACATACATTCTCTTCCACTACTCTAGGTCCAAACACATACAAAGAGGCGTCAACCTACATTCAGTGTCAGTTTGAAGACTTGAACAAGCGGAAGGATACAAAGGAGATCTACACCCATTTCACTTGTGCTACTGACACTAAGAACGTGCAGTTTGTCTTTGACGCTGTCACTGATGTCATTATCAAAGCCAGTCTGAAGGAGGTTGGCTTGTACTGAGACTCCTGCAACATCTGCCTGTCATCATAGGGGCGGGAGTGTGTTGGAATCCTCTCGCGCATTTACAAGTGGGAATTGCTCATTGCCTTTGACAGTCCACATCTATGATTGGCTATTGGAAAGGTTCATTGTTTGAACTGCAGAAGTAGGCTGCAGAGTACATGGGGGTTGTTAGACCATATACTGTTGCCATAATGTATGATGAATCCTTGGATATTTCAAGACAAGATTACATAGGCCACTTATGTGCTTTTGCTTTTCTATACTTTTGTTGTGGATTCATGGCTATGGACTTACTTTTTAAGTTGTGAGTGTTGGATTTCTCATTTTTGAATGTTATTGCCAAATTTCTGTCAAACCTTTCAAACATCTGCACTTAGGCTTTCAGCGTTCACTTTAAAGGGTTAAAAGGTATTAATTACGTTGTAAATGTTGAATAGGATATCAACTATTATGCATTTGCTGAGTTTTGATAACTCTCTATAACTGTCTTTATAACTAAGTCTTTCTTACAGTATAAATGGTCACGGCCTTGTCCACTAGTGTTAAGTATTTTTAATTATCTCTTGGTAATGTTAATATGCTGAATTCTTGTTTTAATTCATCACTATTCAGATCGTTACATAACACTTAATGTAGTTTACTGGCTGTAAACAAACTGTAAGAGATTAATTTTCAGATGATATCACTTGATGTTTTAAACCACTTTTAAAGAATAAGCTTTTGTAATGGTTGCCTTGACTTGGATTATGTTGCCTATTTTCTTTGGATTATCTTTGTATATAACTATTTGTATAAAGATTATGGCCTATTTGTATAAAGATTATGGCCTTTCACTTAGTGGCCTTATTAGAAACTAAGTATTTGCCATTGAAATGCTCCTTTTTATGTTAATCACATTGCCATTTGGACATTTAACATGAATGTTCCTTTGATTAAATTGAATGTGGGCCAAACTTGTCTGGTTACTCAATAGTAATTATAAGATTGTAAAAAAGTTATACCGTTGATTCTCATACAGTGGGTTCAGAAACTATTCAGACCCCTTGACTTTTCAACATTTTATTACGTTACAGCCTTGTTCTAAAATTGATAGTTCTTCCCCCTCAATCTACACACAATACACCACAATGACAAAGCAAAACAGGTTCTTAGATATTTTTTGTGCAAATTTATACAAAAATGTCAATTTAAAGTATTCAGACCCTCAGTGCTTTGTTGAAGCACCTTTGGCAACGATTACTGCTTAAGTCTTCTTTGGTATGACGCTACTAGCTTGACACTTGTATTTGGGCAGTTTCTCTCATACTTCTCTGCAGATCCTCTCAATCTCTCAGGTTGGGTGGGGAACATTGCTGCACAGCTATTTTCAGTGCTCTCCAGAGATGTTCAAGTCCAGACTCTGGCTGAGCCACTCAAGGACATTCAGAGACTTGTCCCGAAGCCACTCCTGTTTTGTCTTGGCTGTGTGCTTAGGGTCATTGTCCTGTTGGAAGGTAAAACTTTGCCCCAGTCTGGTCCTGAGTACTCTGGAGCAGGTTTTCATCGACAACCTTTTAAATGAACATAAAGAGACCTATAAGCAGTTGTTACAACAAGAAAATAGTTTCAAGTGTTTTGTTCAAATACTCGTGGATTCTACTAATAAAAGAATGGACGACCTGACCAGAGAGGTCCAGGACCTGAAGAACAGTTTGCAGTTCTCCCAGTGTCAGCTCGACAAGTTGAAACAGAACGGCAAGATGACATCAGTTCTGTCTGAATCCATGATAACAATGAGAGATCTCGAGGGGCAATCAAGGTGAAACAACATGGTTGTGGATGGAATTGCAGAATCTCCACGAGACCTGAATTGAGTCTGAGGACAAAGTGAGGGAAATTATCTCAGAAAATGTTTTATTTATTTTACTAGCAATGTCAGTTAAGAACAAATTCTTATTTTCAATGACGGCCTATGCTAACTGGTTAACTGCCTTGTTCAGGGGCAGAGCAACAGATTTTTCCCTTGTCGGCTCAGGGATTTGATCTTGCAACCTTTTGGTTACTAGTCCAACACTAACCAGTAGGCTACCTGCTGCCCCAAACTGAAGATGGACCACAGGAAGATTGAGGTAGAGCGCGCCCACAGGACTGGAAAACCCACCACCGGCCTAGATGATGGGCCCAAGCCGATAGTGGTCAAGTTCCTGAGGTTCAAGGACATAGTAGCTGTTCTGGAAAGAGCCAAGAACTTGAGAGGGACGTATATCTTCCTCAACGAGGACTACATCCGCTACGACAGGCTCATTGTCCACCCTCCCTCCCAGAAGCCTGGAAGGGATGAGAGAGCCAAGCCTATGGGTTCATAGCCTCAACTCCGCAGCACGCATGCACGCACACACACACACATACATACACACACACACACACACCAATTGATTAATGGACTGCTGAATGTATTTTTTTTTCTCTTGCTTTGTCTGCTCTTTTCAATATTATGTATATCTCTGATAAGCCACCCAGGAAAGGGCTGAAAATAGCCCATATTAATATATGTAGCCTTAGAAATACGGTTAATGAAATCAATAACTTGCTAACATCAGATAACATTCATATATTAGCCATTTCTGAGACTTAGATAATTAAGTTGATGATACATCAGTAGCAATACAAGGATATAACATTTATAGAAGAGACATAAATGCTTATGGGGGAGGAGTTGCTGTATTGTCAAGAGAATTTTCAATCCCAATGATAATAACTGACAATCAATAGCTCTGACCAATCCCCGAGATCTGTAAAACCATGGGTTTAATAATAATTAATAATTCCCTTATCAATCCACCCTTAATGACTAAATAATACACACTGATACATCAAACACTATATGGAAACAAAAATGTTATACAAGAATAAACCAAACCAATACATGTATTTACATTCGATTACTCATCAATGACTGTTCCAAGCCTATATCCAATCATAACTCTTAACTCAGTCTTGTCTAAACATTGAAAATAGTCTCATCTAACATTGGCTCTTCGTAGTTAAAAGAAACGGATCCATCTCCTAGGCCTGGAAGCCTGTATTCGTCATCCCACTGGTCGGAGCTCGGAATCGGCCCATATCTCACCATCTGTTGCGTCATCGATCACTCTAGAGTTCTGGTGATTAAACCTCTCACACATGGGACAAAACAACATCCACACAGAACCAAAACACGCATACAGGTGAAAGTTGCGCACAACACATTGATTATGACATTTTTCCATTTCCCAAACATACTGTCAAACCACCCTGTCAGGGAAATATCTACCCCAGAGTTCTCTGCTAACTCATGAGCTAATGTGGTGTCATGATGTTGGCCTGGGGGGTAGGTTTAAGACAGTCATAAATACCTCTTCCCCCCTTTTTCCTCTCTCTACCCTATTGAGGTTACATTTGCAAAACCCTTGGTTAACGTCAGAATGTGGGGGGAAATGAACTATATTCTGGTAATCTGAACAATTGAACATATGCGGTGGTACTTAATGAATATGATGTCAGTTCGGTTGTCATCTGAGACATTCTCATCAATGATAAGATGACAAACTCTACAGTGGAAAGTCTGCACATTGTAGTTATCGGATTCACATGGAATTGTTGTTCAATTTAAATGTTTGAATATGAAATTATTTGTGATTGGATTAAATGTGGTTTTAGCTTCTAAAATGTGAGATGTGGGTTTTCATAAGATATTGCTGCTCACTCAGTGGCCCACCCACGTGAAGAGACAGAGGTTGTAAACTATGAACCACACCCCTTTTCTACCTTCCTATATAAAGCCTTGACGACAATAGAACTTCCTGTTCTGATGAGGCAGGATGACGATCCTATGGGGCTGGGACGTCAGGGTGTGGTTAGAGCGTTGGACTAGTAACCGGAAGGTTGCAAGTTCAAACCCCCGAGCTGACAAGGTACAAATCAAGGTACAAATCTGTCGTTCTGCCCCTGAACAGGCAGTTAACCCACTGTTCCTAGGCCGTCATTGAAAATAAGAATTTGTTCTTAACTGACTTGCCTAGTTAAATAAAGGTAAAAAAAAATATGTCAGAATGGTTCAGATAAAACTACAGAACGAAGCCAACATCAGTATGAACTTTGGTTGCGAATGGTATGAACTTTGAACTCTTATTCACGACAGAAGTGATACCTCCTAGCCGTTGAGTTAGCGACCGCAGCTGCAAACGCAGGTTAGGAAGGAACAGACAGAGTATCCCATCTACCACACAATGACGTTACTACAACTTATCCAAGTGACCACCAGAGACATTCTTCAAAGGACAGAGGACTCGGTTTGGCATGGTCTTCCATCTACCACCAACCTACTGAAGCTCAGAGTAAAAATGTATTGCATTTTCCTTTTCCAAATGGGCAGTAATTTAGAATGCATAAGATACTGTATTTACGATAACACAGCTTCGCCTTTGTTCCTGTCTTCCCGCTCTTTCACTCAACCCAGCCCCTTTTCCTTTGTGTAACAAGCTGTCATATCTGTTCCACCCACTAGGGACGTTTTCCTATGACGTAAAGAATTATCCAGGTATAATTCATTCTTTGTGTATGTGAATTCTGTGTGATTAGTTAGGTATTTAGTAAATAAATAATTAAACCCAATTTTGTATTGCTGATTCAACTTGTTAGCCAGGGTTCTTGCAGATAACCAAGAATTTACAACTTTCAGATTATGAGACTGAAGTAAGATGACGATTGATATTGACTGCTATTGATGTAAAATATTACAAGATCTTTAAGAGTTTATTCGGAAGATAACAGCTCTATAAATATTATTTCGTGGTGCCCGACTCTCTAGTTAATTACATTTACATGATTAGCTCAGTAAGGTGATATTAATTACGGAGAAATTATTTTATAGAATTGCATGTTTTAAGAATTAATCCGGCATAGCCAAAGACACGACAATGGTAAAACCTGCCAGTGCCTTGGTCACTGATCCATTTGGAGCTGTGTAATTAAAAAATAAACGTACAGCAATGAACACCAATCCTTCTACATACCCCGCCCTTTACTGCCAATAACATATCGAGAGTCAGTCTATTTTACCAGGTCATGAGGGAGGTGGCGGATAATTGGTCAGAGAACCCTGTTGATTATAATAGATGTCATTAATCCAATCCACATTTGTATTTATTGTCAACCACCAAAATAAGGTAGTGGTAAAGCCTTCACCTATTTGATTCATCTGGAACTTCCCTGAGGATGCCAATAGCATCCATCTAGACTCCTCCTGTGCCTACTTTAGCCTCCTTTAACTGGCCTCTGATGACTAACACAAACTAGTTGGACCAATAACCCCGGGGCGCAAGTTCCTAACCACCCTTTTTGGTAGTTTCTGTCGTATGCATCCTTTGCTGGTCCGTGCCCACCCTACATCAGTTATAGGTGCTGTGAGGTTAAGAATTAAGAAGAAAGTCAGCCACATTAACGATTACCTTTCAGCCATTAAAATCATCTGAGTTCTTGGTGCCATTCTTGTATCTACAACACTGGTACTCATCAGGAGTTAAAGTGAACCGAGGTGTGTCGGCCAAGTACTTCAATCTGACCAACCCAATCCCTATAAAGTTATATGCTTTCCAAGGGAATTGTTTAATGTTTACCTTAAATCCTACATCTTGATCTTCTTTGACTCCTTACTCTGTAAGTCACTGTATTATATAGTTTATCTATTACTTCTTATCAATGACAACGGCGTCATATAATTAGTACCGGAAGGTGGTGGATCTGGATGTATCAGAAAGGTTACCAAGACTGTGATGTAGCTCAGAGCCCCTACTCTTCCCAAAAACCGCCAACCCTCTCCTGTCCTTAGTCGGTCTGCTAGGTACCACCCTATACTCACACTTCTAGGATCACCCACAGTGATGAACGGTCGGGATAGGAAATCTTCGTTAATGAGGTAACCCCTGGACCCTGTTGGTACTCGGTTCTTCTCCTAACTCTGTGTGTGATCCACCATGCTCATATGTGTACATACCTTCTTGCAGTGGGTAACATGGACCCAAGTGACTCTCTCAGCTATTCTAATGGCAAAGGCGGTGGTTTTTCAGAACCTGGTATGGGTCTTCTCCTGTAATTCACCTGTTTGACACAAAATCTTGGACATACAGGTTTGGTTAACAAACAGTATTTTCATGTGTTCTGCTAGTATATCTTCAACTTCTATATCTACCTGTTCTGGTCCCTAATTCTGGCATTCTATTTGTTCTACCTGATTAGCTAGAATGTCATCCATTATTTAAAGAAATAGATCCTAGTAAACCAACTCTAGGGATAATATCTTGACCTAATATTTTAACTATCATAATCATGTCCATCAAGTAAGTTGGGGAGGCTTCTACCCCTTTAATATACGTGTATATTATTGTTAAACACCCCTTCTTTCCCTCACTTCGGAATAGTTCAATGAAGTCCATTTCCAAATGTTGGAGTGGATATTCTTTTTTTTTAAAAGTAGTTATCCTCTAGGCCACTAAGTCTTTCCTAACCTGCAGTGTTTCCTAACCTGCACTACCACCTGGTGTTTCATAACCTG
Organism: Oncorhynchus mykiss; assembly: GCF_057628025.1. NCBI lineage: Eukaryota > Metazoa > Chordata > Actinopteri > Salmoniformes > Salmonidae > Oncorhynchus > Oncorhynchus mykiss. The sequence continues at coordinate 53,372,830 of NC_143028.1, forward strand.
TTCTAGCACCTGGTGTTTCCTAACCTGTTCTACCACCTGGTGTTTCCTAACCTGCTCTACCACCTGGTGTTTCCTAACCTGCTCTACCACCTGGTGTTTCATAACCTGCTCTACCACCTGGTGTTTCCTAACCTGCTCTACCACCTGGTGTTTCCTAACCTGCTCTACCACCTGGTGTTTCCTAACCTGCTCTACCACCTGGTGTTTCATAACCTGCTCTACCACCTGGTGTTTCCTAACCTGCTCTACCACCTGGTGTTTCCTAACCTGCTCTACCACCTGGTGTTTCCTAACCTGCTCTGCCACCTGGTGTTTCATAACCTGCTCTACCATCCTTCCTCCCTGTTGGCACATGGCTCTGCCCATGTGTCAATATTGCTGCATATCTAAAAATGACTTAGGTAAGATTAGTAAATTCTCCTTATGTCTGACATTATCTTGTAGGATCGCCCCTTTCATTTTCCACATGTCCAATTCTCCCTGGGGCGTTCGTTCTTGGCTATCCTGTAACAATTCTCTGTCAAGTGTCTTATCTACTTTTAAGATTTATCTGTGCTGCTTCGTATGGTTTTAAATGCATATGTGCTGTCTATGTAAATAGTAACCTTTCTCTCCTTTCTTATTTCGCAGGCTCTAGTCAATGCTACTATTTTGGCCTGCTGTGCCGAATAATTTCTGGGCAATGGTTCAGTGTCTAACACTTTAGTTCCTGAAACCAACTAAGCTTTCATTCCGCTTTTAGTTAGGATAACAACTACTTCCAACAAAATCATCATATCTCTTCCTAGCGAATTTAATAACCCTACCCTTAAAATATAAACTAAAATACCTGCCTCCTCACCTAACTTTTCATATTTTAAAAACCAATGGAGCTGACAGTCTCTCCATTAATTAATATCCTAAAGCTAAGCGAACCAAAATCTCTTCTGAATCCCTCTATTCCTGTCTTAGGATGTGCAACTTCTTCTAATGCCCTCGCTACATCCCTCTGTGTCCATGCCCTATAGACTTCTATTGTGTCTGGTTATGTTCCGTCCCCAGCTCTGGGGTTGAGTAAGGTTATGAGTGGGAATTGGGGTATCTTCTCATCGTCATCAAACTATTCTGTGTCACTTCTATCTTCTCTCAATCCTGGCTTATTATGAGATTTTAACCTTCGTAACGCTCCAGGTCTCCTGCTCCTCACTCCCAGTCTCTCCCTCTCATTCTCCTCAAATTCCTTCTGCTCTCTCTCTATCTTGCTAACTTCCTTCCCCCCCCCCCCCCCCCCCCCACTCCTCCTCCTAATACTCCCAAACCATCAAGGTCACCTTAGGGCTCAGCATAGGGCGGGGGAGCCCTTCTCCATCTGCCTCTTCTACTATCTGTCTGTCGCTCTTTCTTATAACAGTCAGTATCAAATATGGGTTGTTTCCAAATATTGACTAAATGTCTCACTGTCTCCCCGTCTGCACTCATGGATTTTTTGAAAAATTCACGTCTATGGTAGTAATCTCTAAGATTATTACCTAGTTGATAAAGTTTATCTCGATTACTCTCAATGATCCTGAATCATCACAGCATGTACCTGTCCTGTTGGCTCAGAATATGTCCTAAATACTTAACATCAGAACATTCCCTTCTCTAATGAATTCACGTGTTTAATTCACGTGTTTAGTGTGTGTGTGTACCCCTTCAAGATATCGTGGCTCTAGGAAAAATGGATATCTCAAACCCCTAGGTTAAAAACAAACAAAACCTTTCCAGGCCTTTTCAATTTGGTAGAAATATGCCTCTATATCACTCGCTCCCTTCAAGATTACAGCCCCAGAAAACATTCCAAAGAAAGACAGTGAAGCACTCCTTTTCCCAGAAAAAAACCCCCACACCCACTTGGTCAGCATGTCATTATACTACACCGATTCAGAAACCCAACCGTTGACTACAAACAAAACCTAATAATAATGATAATTCCATTGTACTCCCTCCAATCATTAGTTTTAAACTTCCTCAATGGTTATATGTACTTGATTGAACATACGCTTGGATACAATACCGTACTTCAAATCTATGAAATCCCCTACTTAATATACTACTTGACTAGTTTGGCACAAGCTTGCTTTCCAACATTAAAACCCATTCAGTCTGTCTACAAACAGTCCCTCAAAATGCTTGATAGGAATACCCTGCCATTAGACACACGACTGTGATTAATGTGCACTGTCCCTGTAAAATAAAATTAACTCAACCTGCAATTCACTTTACTGACCTGACATTGTTCCACGTAATGGAAACAGATTATAATGTTAGAATACATTAACTTTCTGTTCCAATTCACTGGTGTTACCTAAACAATCAGACCAAGAATCAATAACAAGAAACTATCACAAAACTTTTACGATTCAACTATTCAGACCTGAATCCCTTACAGCCAAATATAGCCTAGCGCCCACAACCAACTCTCCTCTTCTTACCATTAGGCAAAAATATAACCCCTACTCAAACAACGGTCTGCCTTACCTCTAGATCTAGTCACGCCTCATCTTCTTCTTCTTCCTCCTCTGAATCGGGCTGTGGGCGCCTATTGTTCTTCTCTCCCTTATGTCTGCAGTTTCGGTAATGGTGTCCTACTTTGTTACTGTATTTGCAGGGTGTTTTTAGTCCCTGGCGAAATGTCCTGTTTTATCACAATTAAAACACCCCTGTCATTGCGTTTCTCTGTTTTTCCCCTTCTGTATAAAAACTTTCCTGCTCTTTCCCCAAGAGTGGTGATCAAATATTCTATTCCTGTCTGTTCTTTCTTACTTTTCTTTTCATTGAAGCCTCCTTTAAGCTTATCTACAATTAACCCGATAGTTACTATTAGGTACTGATCTCCTTTCTTTTCTATTCCTCCTCTGAGTCTGTAGGCGCCTGATCTTTTTCTCTCTGTTCTTGCCTTTGACTCTCTCTCCTATCCTTTCTGTCCCTTTTCTTTCTACAGTCTCGGTGATTGTGGCCCACCTTATCACAGTGCATGCATGGTTCCTCACACTCCTTAGCCAAATGTGCTGGCTTGCTACAGTTGTAACATTTAGGTCCCACTCTGTCTTCTCTCTTCAGAGTTCTTTATCTTTTCTCACCTCCACCCTTTTCTACCTCTATCCACTTTCTCAATAAGGTAACTAAACCCTGTACTCCTTTCTGTGCCTCTTCCTCTCTTCCTCCCTGAGGACCATCATAAGGGGGAGGGGGTACGGGACGGGCAGCACCTGATGTGGCTGCCTCCGTTTCATCACCACCACCTCGTCGTCTGGATTTTCCCTCTCCCCCTGGTCTGCCAGGGAGGGGTATAATTTGGGTTTAGGTGATGTCTCTGTGGGAGACGAGGGAGTCCTCTCTGTCTGCTCCTGGCTACCTAATCCTTCCTCCTTAGTAGCTCCCTTTTTCTTGGCCCCCTTCACTCTTTTTTCTAGCTTCAGCCAGGCAAACATGAGCGGTGTCGAGCCCTTCTTTCCTTTGCTTCTCTGCCTATTATTGTTGTTATGTTTATTCTCACAATCTATGTGTATGTGCTATTTACCTTCTATGTGTGTGTGCTTTCTACCGTTATTATCCTTAACCTATGTTGATAAATACCTCCCGTTAATCTTTCCTAGATTTTTAGAATAATTATTTGTAGCTCTTATGTGGATGATGTTACAAATATTTGTTGGTCTGATGTGATTAATGGGGAGCATCCAGACGCTGCACTTGATGAATTTATGAAATTGCTTCTTCCAATTATTGATAAACATGCACTTGTTAAGAAACTGACTGTTAGATTGATGAGGAATTGAAAAACACATGCTTGAAAGAGATGGGGCAGAAAGAGTGGCTAATAAGTCTGGCTGTACATCTGACTTACATCTGGCTTACTGCAAATTGAGAAATTATGTGACTAAACTCAACAAAAATAAAAATAAACGTTGTTATGAAGCCAAGATGAATGATACAAAGAATGATTGAAAAAAACTTTGGAGTACTTTAAATTAAATTATGGGCAGGAAGACAAATCAACTCCATCTTTCATCGAATCAGATGGCTTATTCATCACAAAACCATTTGATGTTGCCAATTATTTTAATGATTATTTAATTGACAAAGTGGGCAAACTTAGGCAGGAAATGCCCATGACAAACAGTGAGCAATTATATTTATGTATAAAAAAACAAATAATGAAAGAAAAGCAGTGCAAGTTTGAATTTTGTGTAGTTAGTGTGGGAGAGGTGGAAAAATTATTGTTAACGATCAATAATGACAAACCTCCTGGTATTGACAAGTTAGATAGAAAGCTATTGAGGATGGTAGCTGACTCTATAGCCACTCCTATCTGTCATATCTTAAATCTGAGTCTAGAGGAAAGTCTTTGTCCTCGGGCCTGGAGGGAAGCCAAAGTAATTCCGCTACACAACAGTGGTAAAGCGGCCTTTACTGGTTCTAACAGCAGACCTATAAGCTTGCTGCCAGCTCTTAGCAAACTGTTGGAAAAAATTGTGTTTGACCAAATACAATGCTATTTCTCTGTAAACAAATTAACAACAGACATTCAGCATGCTTATAGAGAAGGGCACTCAACGTGTACTGCACTGACACTAATTACTAATGATTGCTTGAAAGAAATTGATAATAAGAAGATTGTGGAAGCTGTACTGTTAGATTTCAGTGCAGCCTTTGATATTATTGACCATAACCTGTTGTTGAAAAAACTTAAGTGCTATGGCTTTTCAACCTCTGCCATATCGTGGATTCAGAGCAATCTATCTAATAGAACTCAAAGGATTTTCTTTAACGGAGGCGTCTCTAATGTCGAACATGTAAAGCGTGGTGTAACGCAAGACAGCTCTCTAGGCTCTATATTCTTTTCTATTTTTAACAATGACCTGCCACTGGCATTAAACAAAGCATGTGTGTCCATGTATGCTGATGATTCAACCATATACGTATCAGCAACCACAGCTATTGAGGTCACTGAAACCCTTAACAAAGAGTTGCAGTCTGTTTTAGAATGGGTGGCCAGTAATAAACTGGTCCTGAACATCTCTAAAACTAAGAACATTGTATTTGATACAAATCCTTCCTTAAATGACTTCAGCTGAATCTGGTGTGGCTGTTGAACAAGTTGAGGAGACTAAATGACTTGCCATTACCTTAGATTGTAAGCTGTTGTGGTCTAAACAGATAGATTCAATGGTTGCAAAGATGGGGAGATGTCTAGCTGTAAAAAAAGAGATGCTGCCTCCCGGGTGGCGCAGTGGTTAAGGGCGCTGTACTGCAGCGCCAGCTGTGCCATCAGAGTCCCTGGGTTCGCGCCCAGGCTCTGTCGTAACCGGCCGTGACCGGGAGGTCCGTGGGGCGACGCACAATTGGCCTAGCGTCGTCCGGGTTAGGGAGGGATTGGTCGGTAGGGATCTCCTTGTCTCATCGCGCACCAGCGACTCCTGTGGCGGGCCGGGCAGCAGCCAAGGTTGCCAGGGGCACGGTGTAGCCTCCGACACATTGGTGCGGCTGGCTTCCGGGTTGGATGCGCGCTGTGTTAAGAAGCAGTACGGCTGGTTGGGTTGTGTATCGGAGGACGCATGACATTCAGCCTTCGTCTCTCCCGAGCCCGTATGGGAGTTGTAGCAATGAGACAAGATAGTAGCTACTACAACAATTGGATACCACGAAATTGGGGGGAAAAAGGGGTAAAATTCAAAAAAATAAATAAAATTAAAAAAAGAGATGCTCTGCTTTTTTGACTCCATACTCCAAAAAGCAAGTTCTGCAGGCTCTAGTTTTGTCTAATCTTGATTATTGTCCAGTCGTGTGGTCCAGTGCTGCAAGGAAATACCTAGTTAAGCTGCAGCTGGCCCAGAACAGAGCAGCACATTTTGATCTTCATTGTAATCAGAGGGCTAATATAAATGCTATGCATGCCAGTCTCTCTTGGCTAAGAGCTGAGGAGAGACTGTCTGCATCACTTCTTCTTTTTGTAAGAAACATTAACATGCTGAAAATCCCAAATTGTTTGCATACTCAACATACACACAGCTCTGACACACACACTTATCCCACCAGACATGCCACCAGGGGTCTTTTCATAGTCCCCAAATCCAGAACAAATTCAAGAAAACATACAGTATTATATAGAGTCCTTATTGCATGGAACTTCCTTCCATCTCATATTGCTCAAATAAACAACAAACCTGGTTTCAAAAAACAGATAAAGCCACACCCCGTGGCACAACGTCTCTCCCCTATTTGACCTAGATAGTTTGTGTGTATGTAGGCTATGTGTGCCTTTTTAAACATGTATGTAAACTCAGCAAAAAATAAACGTCCTCTCACTGTCAACTGTGTTTATTTTCTACAAACTTAACATGTGTAAATATTTGTATGAACATAAAAAGATTCAACAACTGAGATATAAACTGAACAAGTTCCACAGACATGTGATTAACAGAAATTTAATAATGTGTCCCTGAACAAAGGCGGGGTCAAAATGAAAAGTAACAGTCAGTATCTGGTGTGGCCACCAGCTGCATTAAGTACTTGTCGTAGCAGAATCAGAATTAGTTGGGTAACATAGATAAGATGTTTTATTTTCATAATATGCTTGTGAGATACTTGTCATTTAGAATGTATTTTGTTGTACTATATTGTTGGCCGTTTGCAGTTATCTGTTCTCTGTCAGGGTTCAGTTACTTGGGCCAAAGAAAGGGGAGAGGTCAAGCTTGTCTTCATATGTAAACGTATCTTTTAAACCATGTGAAGGGATGATTGAGGGGGAACCAATTATCTCTTGGCTTCACAATGTCTGTGTGCTCCCTACTTTTCCCATCGGGGAGAGGAGGATGGGAAAAGTCTTGAACCATTCTATGTTCCCTCTGAGGTTGCCCTTATCTTGACCTAGAGAGTCACTCTCCTCTCTGTGATCTTGTCCAGGAGGGGGTGTATTTGATATATGCCATTGGGTGAGGTAATGGTGTTGGTCCTGAGTGGTACCAAGAGCGAGATAAGAACATAGTTTAGGAGACAAAGCTGAACGATAATTTATAGCCAATGCTGTTTGGCTATGTGTGTCTTTGCTATAAAGGATCTCAGTTGCAATGTGTAAGCACTATCAGAGAATTAATGTATAGACACTGAATTGATCTGAGAGTCACAGGGTTGTGATGGAGCTCATATAATTAAAGATGGACTTTATGATAACTCTGACTTGTGTGTGGTTTGCTCTCATGATTTGGTAATACAGGAAATGTCCACTACATACTGCAGTGCATCTCCTCCTCATGGACTGCACCAGATGTGTCAGTTCTTGCCGTGAGATGTTACCCCACTCTTCCCCCAAGGCACCTGCAAGTTCCTGGACATTTCTGGGGGGAATGGCCCTGGCCCTCACCCTCCAATCCAACAGGTCCCAGACGTGCGTAATGGGATTGAGATCCAGGCTCTTCGCTGGCCATGGCAGAACACTGACATTCCTGTCACGCACAGAACGAGCAGTATGGCTGGTGGCATTGCCATGCTGGAGGGTCATGTCAGGATGAGCCTGCAGGAAGGGTACCACATGAGGGAGGAGGATGTCTTCCCTGTAACGCACAGCGTTGAGATTGCCTGCAATGACAACAAGTTCAGTTTGATGATGCTGTGACACACCGCCCCAGACCGTGACGGACCCTCCACCTCCAAATCGCTCCAGAGGACAGGCCTCGGTGTAACGCTCATTCCTTTGACTATAGACGCAAATCCGACCATCCCCCCTGATGAGACAAACTCTGTGTTGTCTGTTCACACTGCTATGCTTTATCTTGGCCAGGTCGCAGTTGCAAATGAGAACTTGTTCTCAACTTGCCTACCTGGTTAAATAAAGGTGAAATAAAATAAAAATAAAAAAATAAAACAAAACCGCGACTCGTCAGTGAAGAGCACTTTTTACCAGTCCTGTCTGGCCCAGCGACGGTGGGTTTGTAACCCACAGGTGACGTTGTTGCCAGTGATGTCTGGTGAGGACCTGCCTTACAACAGGCCTACAAGCCAGCCTCTCTCAGCCTATTGCGGACAATCTGAGTGAGCACTGATGGAGGGATTGTGCGTTCCTGGTGTAACTCGGGCAGTTGTTGCTATCCTGAACCTGTCCCGCAGCTGTCATGTTCGGATGTACCGATCCTGTGCAGGTGTTCTTGTCTAATGATGTTCTGTATTATGTCATTCTTTATTATGTTGCATGTTTTGTGTGGACCCCAGGAAGAGTAGCTGCTGCTTTTGCAACAGCTAATAGGGATCCTACTAAAATTCCAATACCAAATCTTTCCCTCGATCCTGACTAGTCTCCCAGTCCCTGCCGCTGAAAACATCCCACCATGCATCACCATAGGGAGGGGGTCATATTTCCTTGAGATGTGATGCTTGGCATTCAGGCCAAAGAGTTCAATCTTGGTTTCATCCGACCAGAGAATCTTGCTTCTCATGGCCTGAGAGTCAACTCCAAGTGGGCTGTCATGTGCCTTTTACTGAGGAGTGGCTTCCGCCTGGCCACTACCATAAAGGCTTGATTGGTGGAGTGCTGCAGAGATAGTTGTCCTTCTGGAAGGTTATCCCATATCCACAGAGAACCTCTGACAATAAGTGACCATCGGGTACTTGGTCACCTCCCTGACCAAGGCCTTTCTCCTCCGATTACTCAGTTTGGCCAGGCGGCCAGCTCTATAAAGAGTCTTGGTGGTTCCAAACTTCTTCTGCTTAAGAATTATGGAGGCGACTGTGTTCCTGGGAACTTTCAATGCTGCAGAAATTTGTTGATACCCTTCCCAAGATCTGTGCCTCGACACAATCCAGTCTTGGAGCTCTAGGGACAATTCCTTCGACCTCATGGCTTGGCTTTTGCTCTGACATGGACTGTCAACTGTGGGACCTTATATAGACAGGTGTGTGCCTTTTCAAATCATGTCCAATCAATTGAATTTACCACAGGTGGACTCCAATGAAGTTGTAGAAACATCTCAGGGATGATCAATGGGTCTGAATACTTATGTAAATAAAGTATTTCTGTTTTTTTATTTTTTATTTTTTTTACAGATGTACAACAATCTCAATTCACTAAAAAAGTACATAAAAGTACATAAAAAGTCTGTTTTCGCTTTGTTATTATGGGATATTGTGTGTAGATTGATGCAGAATTAAAAAATAGATTTTAGAATAAGGCTGTAAAGTAACAAAATATGCAAAAAGTCAAGGGGTTTGAATCTTTCCGAATGCACTGTATAGTGTCATATAAATGTGTTTGTTGGCATTGTGTATCTCTGAGTCAGTGGTTGACAGCACAACACAATTCCAACCACAATGGGGGTTATTTCATACAACACATTAATTAAAGCCTAAAAGCCACATCACATATCTTGATCAAAAAAATGCAAAGAATGATGACATGCAGAATTGGCAGTTTCTATGTCGATCTTTATTTTGAATGTCTTATCTTTCGCAAGACCGGTCAGAGTTACAGGTTCAATTGTCAATAGTCAAAATGAAATATACATGTACATCACTAGTCACTGATGTTGAACATTTTGATACATATTTTAATATTAATATATAAGGCCCACTAATCTACTATTGTATTTACAAAATACTTTGCTAACTTGTTTTGAGGGTACTTTTTCTTAAATTCCAGTTTAGACCTGGCTATTTGAACTCACTGATTGGAATTAGCTAAATATGTTTTTTTGCTGTGTTACATCTGGTGTAAAACAGTAGGCATATCCAAACAGAGTTCTAATTTGAGATACTTAGAACTAGATAAAAACATTATAAATCATGGGGCAAGAGCAATGTTACTGGAAATGACTTCACTCTGACCATGTTGAGTAAGATGGCTCACCTCAAAACATATTATTTCATAAGTTTATCAATAGGAGTCCTGAGCAGCTTTGGACACTTTCCTCAACACAAACCCATCATAAAGAACCAGAAATAATTCAGAATAACAAAGTACCTACATCAAACAAGTGTTAATTCTGCTGTTCTTCTGACTTCTCATCCTCATTTCCATCTGAAGGACATCATCATCCACATTGTCTCCAGGAGGGACATGTTGCCATCTTTGTTCGATTTGTTGGATATGATGTGTGTTAACTCCCTTTGGAGTAAATTGGGTGCTGTTCCCTAGTGTTTGCATTCATTACTCATCATTTAGGGTGTCAGGAGTTAGGAAGGAAGGGATGGGATAGTCTAGAATTGAAGGGTCTGAAGAGTCTTATGCCATTACAGAGCCTTCTGTTGTGCATTCTGTTCCTACCGCTCAACTTCAACATGAATCCAAGTGAAGGGATGAGGGGGGAAATAAAATCTGTGAGGAAGAAAACCAAAACATTTAGGTGAAAAAATAACCACATATAATCATAAAAGAACAATAAGATGCTGAATTTCAAATCAACACCTACCCTTGAAACACTTTAAATCTGAAAGAATTGGATGGGTGTATCCAACATGGTGAAAATGTCACCTTGTCTGTCTGAGGCAAGTCTATTATCTGAGACCTCCAAATCTACTAGAAGTGTCAATGTGTACAGCCTAGGTGTCAATTTGGGTTACAAGAACAGACAAGAGATAACTACTGCACCTTTTTTTGTGTTTCTGCTTAGAACAGACCGCAAGATTTTAGGTTCTCTTTGATAATGATGTCTGTCACGGCTCCGAACACAATCTCAACATTCTTTGTGTCCGTGGCGCAGGTCAAGTGAGAGTAGATTTCTTTGACACCCTTCTTCATGTTCAGCTCCTCAAACTGCTTCTTGATGTAGTCGCTGGCATCATCATACGTGTTGGGGCCTAGTGGCAGAGTAAGCAGGCAGCTCAGGAAGTGGTTCTCAGTTGTTTTCAATTGTAGGTGATGAAGTTGACAGTATCTATTCTGTTGGCTAGTATCTTGCCACTGCATCATATTGCAGTAGAAGATAAAACATTTCCATCATTCCTGTCCTTGGGAAATCATGCGGTTTTACTATGCTGTTTTTACTTGTGGTTACTCTTACCATCGTAGTCGGGGAAGCAGATGCTTAGGTGGACCTTCTTGATTTTCTCCTCGAAAAGATCCTTCTTGTTGAGGAAGAGTACGATGGAGGTGGTGGCGAAGAACCTGTGGTTGCAGATACTGTTGAACAGGTGAAGAGACTCATGCATACGGTTCTGTGGAGAAAAGGAAAAAGAGGGTTAGGTTAGTCTCAGGCTAGATTAGTATGCTAACTATACTGAACAAAAATATAAACGCAACATGCAACAATTTCAAAGATTTTAGTTACAGTTCATAAGGAAATCAGTCAATTGAAATAAATGCACTAGGCCCTAATCTATGGATTTCACATGACTGGGAATACAGATATGCATCTGTTGGTCACAGATACCTTAAAAAAAGGTAGGGGCGTGGATCAGAGAACCAGTCAGTAACTGGTGTGACTACCATTTGCCTCATGCAGCGCGACACATCTCCTTCGCATAGAGTTGATCAGGTTGTTGATTGTGGTCTGTTGAATGTTGTCCCACTCCTCTTCAATGGCTGTGCGAAGTTGCTGGATATTGGTGGGAACTGGAACACTCTGTCGTACACGTGGATCCAGAACATTCCAAACATGCTCAATGGGTGACGTGTCTGGTGAGTATGCAGGCCACAGAAGAACTGGGACATTTTCAGCTTCCAGGAATTTTGTACAGATCCTCGTGACATGGGGCCGTGCATTATCTTGCTGAAATATGAGGTGGTGGTGGCAGATGAATGGCATGAATGACAATGGGCCTCAGGATCTAGCCATGGTATCTCTACATTTAAATTGCCATTGATAAAAGGCAATTGTGTTCGTTGTCCGTAGCTTATGCCTGCCCATACCATAACCCCACCGCAAGCATGGGGCACTCTGTTCACAACCTTGACCTCAGCAAACCGCTTGCCCACACAACGTCATACACGTGGTCTGTGGCTGTGAGGCCGGTTAGACGTACTGCCAATTCAATGAAAAGACGTTGAACATTCAATTCTCTGGTAACAGCTCTGACTGAAATTCCTCCAGTCAGAATGCAAATTGCACACTTCCTCAAAACTTAAACTTGAGACATCTGTGGCATTGTGTTGTGTGACAAAACTGCACATTTTCGAGTGGCTTTTTATTGTCCTCAGCACAAGGTGCACCTGTGTAATGAGCATGCTGTTAAATCAGGTTCTTGATATGCCACACCTGTTAGGTGGATTGATTATCTTGGCAAAGGAGAAACGTTTACTAACGGGTGTAAACAAATTTGTGCAAAAACATTTGAGAGAAATAAGCTTTTTGTATAGAACATTTCTGGGATCTTTTATTTCAGCTCATGAAACATGAGACCAACACTTTACATGCGTTTGTATTTTTGTTTAGTGTATACTCTTAACCACATGTGCCAAACTCATTCCACGGAAGGCCGAGTGTCTACGGGTTTTCGTTCCATGGGTTCTACAGGTTTTCGTTCTTGGATGATTCATTAAGGTCACTAATTAGAAAGGAACTCCCATCACCTGGTTGTCTAGGTCTTAATTGAAAGGAAAAAACAAAAACCTGCAGACACTCGCCCTCCATGGAATTAGTTTTACACACCTGCTCAAACCAAAGAGATTATCTAATTTCCTATTTTGGTCCTTTGGCAAGCACACAAACACAACTCTACATGTCTTCTGTGCTTGAACTGGGGTGATGTTATTAGGTACAGGACTGTGAGGCGATTGAGAAATCATATTGTATAGTCATCTGAGCTATGTCCTTGGGGAGTTTAACATGTGATGGCCTGGTAGGGTTCAATAAACTTGTGACTGAATAATCCATTGTTTACTTGATGTCAGACTGGAGAAAATACCCTTCAGTTAGAATCAGAACATCTGATGCTCTTTCAATCTTACCAAATGGATCACAGTACAAAAAAGAGAAATCCAAGTAAACAGTACAAAAGTACAACATTTGGACTAAAAGGGCCACATAGAGGTGTTCTGTCTCGATATGGAAAATCACAACTGTGACAAACTAGTTGAACTATCAGAGGTCAACTGTAAAGCCAAACCCACCACTTCATCGTCCTCTACAAGCACCATGTCATAAGCACTGAGGGCTCCGCAGAAGATGATGCAGGTTACACCCTCAAAACAATGGATCCACTTCTTTCTCTCCGACCGCTGGCCGCCCACATCGAACATCCTGTCAGGGGGGATGGGTTAAAAAAGGGAGATGTTAGATATGACTGTAAAGAGATAATCAACGATTGTGCAAAATCACACCCCAAAGGAAATGGAATGAACATGCAAGGATGTATGGAAGACCACTTTAGGCCCTTTGTGGTCTCCCTTGTTTGGCTAATATTCCCTCACCTGAAGTGCAGCTCTTTGCAGGAGAACTGCTCCTCGATGATGCCGGTGGTCTTGACTCGAGAACGCAGCACATCCTGCTCGTTGGGCAGGTAATCAGACTTTGTAATTCTGTCCAATTCTCCAAGATAGCTGTTGAGCGAGATTTCAGTTTAGCATACATTCACACCCCCATATAGAACATAATCATGCTCACCAACAAAGATATGACCTGAACTGTCATGAGAATGATAAGACTGTCATAACAAACTATAACAGTTGCTGTGACACTCACTAGCCAGCTGAGTCGTTGAGCTGGTACTCAGCTGCTCTCTCGAAGGAGGCCTGGACACCACTGTCACTCCAGAGCCTCTTGATGACATCAGCCAGCTCAGGGGGCATTGAGCCCTCTTCAATGGAGTCTGACAGGTTGGACAGCTTCTGCCCGTCTTCCTGCACCATGAAGTCAACTGGTGAGTTTTACTGCTACTAAAATGAAAATTTAATTCCATTGTACGGTAATTAGCTAAGCTAACAATGTAGTGTTGTTATTTCTATTTGAATAACATGTGAAACTACTGAAACTTCTGCTGGTGTCTCAATGTCTATCCGTGTGTGTCATTGAGGGCCTATTTGGTGGACCAGAAGGGTTAGAGATGCAGGGTGGGACTCACAGATCCCTTTGGTGATCCAAAGTCAATTGACAGCATCTCCATGCCTCTGATAATGGCCAGAGCAGACTGCAAGATGTTACCATAGATGATCGCCCTGAACTCCAATTGTTCTTCTTTGGTATAACCACCTTGATGGAGAATTCTACCCAACACAAGAGGAAGAAAACAGTTAGAATTGTAATTACAGTTTAAAATACAACTGACATACAATGCTACCAACAACCATTATTGGCCAGAAGAACTAGTACTAGTCATTCTGCAACAAGTGTTTTAGTGTTTTGTTCAGTAGTCATCAGGGTATATGTCAATTGTAGCTGCCACAATTTATTCTATCATGGTCCATTTTGTTTTCCCATATGATTATGAGCCATAAACTTATTGAACACCCAATTCACACCTTTTAGAGTGATGGTAAAGTATATGGACAAGGTTTGGTTGCATGTACATTAGGAGGGAGGAATAACATGCAATGTCAAAGGTGTTTATTTTGTTATACTCACTTCATCTGCTTGACAATTGTGCTCTTCCCAGACTCACCAGCACCTGGTAAAACAAAAGAAGAAGTAGATACACCTGTATGTTACAATGGCTTTCCCATGTACAAACACATCATCCTCATTCACCCTGTAGTTGGTTAAAGGGAACCTGAGGGCCAAAACATGACCTATGCAAAGAGATGTATAATGACAGCACATAGTGAAAGAGAAAGCTCAGCAGTTGCCCATCCCCTCCACTGGTACAGATCCAGTCCTCTGAGACACACAGCATGACAAGCAGTCAGTTGTGTTGCAGAAGTTACAGTTGTAGTTATTTCACAGCTGTTATATTATGACCTTTTGTTTTGTGTTTAGCTTTGTTTCTGCATGTTGTTGTTGCATTTGTACCATGAGTTTGGCTATAGACACATCTTATGGGATACTTCCCATTGTAACAACATACTTAGCGGGGGGAGGGGGGGGAGGGGGGGGGGGGGGGGTAACAGAGCAATCGGAAATTAATAAACAAGTACTGGGCCATAGGGCAGACTGGGCTGAGCAGTGAAGTTGTATGTCATAATACCAGTAAGCTAATTTCCCTCTGGGCTTATATCAAACAAGACTGTCACCACCAGCAGATTTGTTATCCCACACGCCACCTCAACGGGGTCATCTAGGCTTCCTGACTATTTGGAAATGGGCATATGAAAGTGTTTATGGCTAATGTGATGGACATATGTCCCAATGGTTTAGCAGAGGTCAGTGTCCTTATTAGCTAAGGGCTAAATGGATGGGATTTGAGAAGCCATATCGGCCGATATGTAAAGACTAGGAAGACGTCAGTCCATGAGGAATCGTGAGTTTGTGTCAACAAAAGTTCCTGGGATAGTGTGTCCTTCTCTCCGTTGGTTCTTATCCATGAAGGTAGGCGAGAGGGCTAACTAGATAGGCTGGGGTGACTGGGCTGTCTCCATAATAGACCTATTTCACCATCAATATCTCCATGCATAGGTTTATTTTCCTGAAGGCAGGCCTGATATTCCTGAATAAAGCCATTCCTCCAAATGTAGGCCTATTTCTTCATGCTCTCCACAAGTAGGTTGTTATCTCTTAAGGTAAGTGTGCACCAGTACATTGATACCTGATGCAACCAGAAGATGGCATTGGTTGTGGAGCATTGCATTCTGCAAAGTTCAATTGCTTTTTAACTTTTTAAAGCAAGAGGTGAGTAGTTACTGTTCTTGTACCCCAGATACAGGGCCTTCAGAAAGTATACACATCCATTGGCTTATTCCACATGTTGTTGTGTTACAGCCTGAATTACATTCAATTGATGTTTTTTCTCATCCATCTACACACAATACCCCATAATAACAAAGTGAAAATATGTTGTTAGAAATGTTGGCTAATTTATAGAAAATTAAATAGAGAAATACACTTACAGTTGAAGTGGGAAGTTTACAAACACTTAGGTTGGAGTCATTAAAACTCATTTTTCAACCACTCCACCAATTTCTTGTTAATTAACTAAGTATAGTTTTGTCAAGTCGGTTAGGACATCTACTTTGTGCATGACACAAGTCATTTTTCCAACAATTGTTTACAGACAGATATTTCACTTATAATTCACTGTATCCCAATTCCAGTGGGACAGAAGTTTACATACACAAAGTTGACCATGCCTTTAAACAGCTTGGAAAATTCCAGAAAATGATATCAAATCAAATCAAATGTATTTACAGTGCCTTGCGAAAGTATTCGGCCCCCTTGAACTTTGCGACCTTTTGCCACATTTCAGGCTTCAAACATAAAGATATAAAACTGTATTTTTTTGTGAAGAATCAACAACAAGTGGCACACAATCATGAAGTGGAACGACATTTATTGGATATTTCAAACTTTTTTAACAAATCAAAAACTGAAAAATTGGGCGTGCAAAATTATTCAGCCCCCTTAAGTTAATACTTTGTAGCGCCACCTTTTGCTGCGATTACAGCTGTAAGTCGCTTGGGGTATGTCTCTATCAGTTTTGCACATCGAGAGACTGAAATTTTTTCCCATTCCTCCTTGCAAAACAGCTTGAGCTCAGTGAGGTTGGATGGAGAGCATTTGTGAACAGCAGTTTTCAGTTCTTTCCACAGATTCTCGATTGGATTCAGGTCTGGACTTTGACTTGGCCATTCTAACACCTGGATATGTTTATTTTTGAACCATTCCATTGTAGATTTAGCTTTATGTTTTGGATCATTGTCTTGTTGGAAGACAAATCTCCGTCCCAGTCTCAGGTCTTTTGCAGACTCCATCAGGTTTTCTTCCAGAATGGTCCTGTATTTGGCTCCATCCATCTTCCCATCAATTTGAACCATCTTCCCTGTCCCTGCTGAAGAAAAGCAGGCCCAAACCATGATGCTGCCACCACCATGTTTGACAGTGGGGATGGTGTGTTCAGCTGTGTTGCTTTTACGCCAAACATAACGTTTTGCATTGTTGCCAAAAAGTTCAATTTTGGTTTCATCTGACCAGAGCACCTTCTTCCACATGTTTGGTGTGTCTCCCAGGTGGCTTGTGGCAAACTTTAAATGACACTTTTTATGGATATCTTTAAGAAATGGCTTTCTTCTTGCCACTCTTCCATAAAGGCCAGATTTGTGCAATATACGACTGATTGTTGTCCTATGGACAGAGTCTCCCACCTCAGCTGTAGATCTCTGCAGTTCATCCAGAGTGATCATGGGCCTCTTGGCTGCATCTCTGATCAGTCTTCTCCTTGTATGAGCTGAGAGTTTAGAGGGACGGCCAGGTCTTGGTAGATTTGCAGTGGTCTGATACTCCTTCCATTTCAATATTATCGCTTGCACAGTGCTCCTTGGGATGTTTAAAGCTTGGGAAATCTTTTTGTATCCAAATCCGGCTTTAAACTTCTTCACAACAGCATCTCGGACCTGCCTGGTGTGTTCCTTGTTCTTCATGATGCTCTCTGCGCTTTTAACGGACCTCTGAGACTATCACAGTGCAGGTGCATTTATACGGAGACTTGATTACACACAGGTGGATTGTATTTATCATCATTAGTCATTTAGGTCAACATTGGATCATTCAGAGATCCTCACTGAACTTCTGGAGAGAGTTTGCTGCACTGAAAGTAAAGGGGCTGAATAATTTTGCACGCCCAATTTTTCAGTTTTTGATTTGTTAAAAAAGTTTGAAATATCCAATAAATGTCGTTCCACTTCATGATTGTGTCCCACTTGTTGTTGATTCTTCACAAAAAAATACAGTTTTATATCTTTATGTTTGAAGCCTGAAATGTGGCAAAAGGTCGCAAAGTTCAAGGGGGCCGAATACTTTCGCAAGGCACTGTATATAGCCCTTCTTACATCAGCTGATCTCAAAGTGCTGTACAGAAACCCAGCCTAAAACCCCAAACAGCAAGCAATGCAGGTGTAAAAGCATGGCTTTAGAAGCTTCTGATAGGCTAATTGACATCATTTGAGTCAATTGGATGTTTTTCAAGGCCTACCTTCAAACTCAGTGCCTCTTTGCTTGACATCATTGGAAAATCAAAAGAAATCAGCCAAGACCTCAGAAAATAAATTGTTGACCTCCACAAGTCTGGTTCATCCTTGGGAGCAATTTCCAAACGCCTGAAGGTTCCACGTTCATCTGTACAAACAATAGTACGCAAGTATAAACACCATGGGACCACGCAGACGTCATACCGCTCGGGAAGGAGACACGTTCTGTCTCCTAGAGATTAACGTACTTTGGTGGGAAAAGTGCAAATCAATCCCAGAACAACAGCAAATGACCTTGTGAAGATGCTGGAGGAAACTGGTACAAAAGTATCTATATCCACAGTAAAACGAGACCTATAATCGACATAACCTGAAAGGCCGCTCAGCAAGGAAGAAGCCACAGCTTCAAAACCGCCATAAAAAAGCCAGACTACGGTTTGCAACTGCAAATCGGGACAAAGATCATAACGTTTGGAGAAATGTCCTCTGGTCTGATGAAATAAAAATAGAACTGTTTGGCCATAATGACCATCGATATGTTTGGAGGGAAAAGGGTGAGGCTTGCAAGCCAAAGAACGTCATCCCAACTGTGAAGCATGGGGGTGGGAGCATCATGTTGTGAGGGTGCTTTGCTATAGCAGGGACTGGTGCACTTCACAAAATAGATGGCATCATGTGGTAGGAAAATTAGGTGGATATATTGAAGCAACATCTCAAGACATCAGTCAGGAAGTTAAAGCTTGGTCGCAAATGGGTCTTCCAAATGGACAATGACCCCAAGCATACTTCCAGAGTTGTGGCAAAATGTCTTAAAGACAACAAAGGCAAGGTATTGGAGTGGCCATCACAAAGCCCTGACCTCAATCCTATAGAACATTTGTGGGCAGAACTGAAAAAGTGTGTGCGAGCAAGGAGGCCTACAAACCTGACTCAGTTACACCAGCTCTGACAGGAGGAATGGGCCAAAATTCACCCAACTTTTTGTGAGAAGCTTGTCGAAGACTACCTGAAACATTTGATCCAAGTTAAACAATTTAAAGGCAATGCTACCAAATACTAATTGAGTGCATTTAAACTTCTGACCCACTGGGAATGTGATGAAATAAATAAAAACTTAAATAAATCATTCTCTCTACTATTATTCTGACATTTCACATTCTTAAAATAAAGTGGTGATCCTAACTGACCTAAGACAGGGAATTTTTACCAGGATTACATGTCAGGAATTGTGAATGGCGTATGTAAACTTCCGACTTCAACTGTACATGGACACCTGCTCGTCAAAAATCTAATTCCAAAATCATTGTCATTAATATGGGATGGTCCCCCTTTGCTGCTATAACAACCTCCACTCCTGGGGAGGCTTTCCATTAGATGTTTGTCCATTGCTGCGGGGACTTACTTCCATTCAGCCACAAAAGCATTGTGAGGTCGGGCACTGATGTTGGGCGATGAGGCCTGGCTCGCAGTCGGTGTTCAAATTCATCCCAAAGGTGTCCGATGGGGTTGAGGTCAGGGCCCTGCGCAGGCCAGTCAAGTTCTTCCACACCGATCTCGACAAACCATTTCTGTATGAACCTCGCTTTGTGCATGGGGGCATTGTAATGCTGAAACAGGAAATGGCCTTCCTGAAACTGTTGCCACAAAGTTGGAAGCAGAGTATTGTCTAGAATGTCATTGTATGCTGTAGCATACAAAATGAAAAACATTCCCAGACCAGTATTGCTTCTCCACCAAACTTTACAGTTGGCACTATGCATTCGGGCAGGTAGCGTTCTTCTGGCATCCACCAAACCTATATTTCTCTGTTGGATTGCCAGGTGGTGAAGCGTGATTCATCCCTCCAGAGAACGCGTTTCCACTGCTCCAGAGTCCAATGGCGGCGAGCTTTACACCACTCCAGCCGAGGCTTGGCATTGCACATGGTGATCTTAGGCTTGTGTGCGTGCGGCTGTTAGCCATGGAAACCCATTTCATGAAGCTCCTGACGAACAGTTATTGTGCTGACGTTGCTTCAAGAGGAAGTTTGGAACTCGGTAGTCAGTGTTGCAATCAAGGACAGACGATGTTTACGTGTTAAGCACTTCAGCATTTGGCGTTCTTGTTCTGTGAGCTTGTGTGGCCTACCACTTTGTGGCTGAGCCGTTGTTGTTCCTAGACGTTTTCACTTCACAATAACAGCACTTACAGTTGACCAGGGCAGCTCTAGCAGGGCCGAAATTTGACGAACTGACTTATTGGAAAAGTGGCATCCTATGATGGTACCACGTTGAAAGTCACTGAGCTCTTCAGTACGGACCATTCTACTGCCAATGTTTGTCGATTTTATTCACCTGTCAGCAACGGGTGTGGCTGAAATAGCCGAATCCACTCATTTGAATGGGTGTCCATATACATTTGTTGTGTATCTCATTTAAATACGTATTCACACCCCTGAGTCAATACGTTGGAAACCCCTTTGGCAGCGATTACAGCTGTGAGTCTTCCTGGGTAAGTCTCTAAAAGTTTTGGACACTTGGATTGTACAATATTTGCACATTATTATTTGTTTATTTCTTCAAACTCGATCATGTTGGTTGTTGATTTTATTTATTTTATTTAACCTTTATTTAACTAGGCAAGTCAATTAAGAACACATTTTTATTTACAATGACGGCCTACAATGACAGCCTATTGATCATTGCTAGACAGCCATTTTCAAGTCTTTCCATCGATTTTCAAGCCAATTTAATTGAAAACTGTAAGTAGTCCACTCAGGAACATTCAATGTCTGCTTTCTTTTTTTTCTTTTTTATCTACCAATAGGTGCTCTTCTTTGTGAGGCATTGGTAAACCTCCTTGGTCTTTGTGGTTGAATCTGTGTTTGAAATTCAATGCTCGACTGAGGGATATTACAGATCATTGTATGTGTGGGGTACAGAGATGAGGTAGTCATTCAAAAGTAATGTTAAACACTATTATTGCATACAGAGTGAGTCCATGCAACTTATTATATGACTTGTTAAGCACATTTTTTTTATCCTGAACTTATTTAGGCTTGGTAACCCAATTATTAACCCATTAACCCAATTCCAGTTTCAACTGACCTGAGCCCTAGGACCATGCCCCAGGAATACCTGACATGATGACTCCTTGCTGTCACCAGTCCACCTGACTGTGCTGCTGCTCCAGTTGCAACTGTTCTGCCTTATTATTATTCGACCATGCTGGTCATTTATGAACATTTGAACATCTTGGCCATGTTCTGTTATAATCTCCACCCGGCACAGCCAGAAGAGGACTGGCCACCCCACATAGCCTGGTTCCTCTCTAGGTTTCTTCCTAGGTTTTGGCCTTTCTAGGGAGTTTTTCCTAGCCACCGTGCTTCTACACCTGCATTGCTTGCTGTTTGGGGTTTTAGGCTGGTTTTCTGTACAGCACTTTGAGATATCAGCTGATGTACGAAGGGCTATATAAATAAATTTGATTTGATTTGATTTACCATAACAAAGGGGTTGAATACTTATTGACTCAAGACTTTCAGGCTCCTGAGTGGCGCAGCGGTGTAGGCACTGCATCACAGAGCTAAAGGCATCACTACAGACCCTGGTTCGATCCCGGGCGGGCTGTATCACAACCGGCCATGATCAGGAGTCCCATAGGGGGACGCACAATTGGCCGTGTCGTCCGGGTTAGGGGTGAATCATTTCTGAAGGTACTATAAATATCATATACTAAGCTCTGACAGCATTTTGTTGATTATGACAAAATTGATAGGGATGATGTACCTACATTTCATTCAGAATACAGAACAACTTGGTCTTTAGTAACCTAATTGTTACTCTGCAAGAAAATTGGCTTTGCTGCGTCTGTGTTATGTTCTGCAGGAGCAGCAGGAGACACAAGGATTAATGGCTGTTAATTGCTGCTCTTCATCCACAAAGCCTCAACTCATTCTTTGGCTGCAGTCCTACCAACTGGATTGTGGGTCATTTCACGTCTTCAGTTTTGCAATGTGTCAATATTTGACCAATTCCTTCAGCTGTCACTGCATCTCATTGGTTTAGTTTAAAATATGGACAATAACTACTACAATATGATTATTTTGTTTAAAATATGGACAATAACGACTACAATATGGTTATCTTCACCACCAAAACCTCATACCAATAGGGGAAAGTATGCCATTTTTGATGCCTTAAACATGACAATTTCTCTCCTCCCAGTTACTGTTAGTGAGGGGTGTAGACAGGTGAGACAGGGGTTATGGTTTACAAGATGTTACATCTGCACATTTGATCTTTTTTAAATGAAAGTGTCTCCATTAATGTAAATGAATGTTGATAATATAATGATCTATGGCCCAGATAGTCATTTGTTCCTGTCAATTGATCCTAATACGCTTTTGTTGCTGCTGGCCCTGATTACTCTGATGGTTGACCCTTCTGAGTTTCTCTGGTAGTCTTCTAATGTTGACCCTATTGTCTGCAAACTTTTAGTGGATTGGTACCTGTTGTATTTGGCTTTTCATAATTGCTGTATTGATCAGCATCTCTGTTTGTCCCTTGTTATTTTCCCTGTCAATTAACTTGTGTCATTGGCCCTTGCTTTTTGCCATGTGTGATGACTACTTAGCATTTGATGATGCATGTTGCAGGCCATGATGTAACCCGGTGCTAGGGAAATTATTACAGGGAGTCTAAGTAGCAGGAAAGGAAGCATAATTGGGTTACCATGATCCTATGGGAAAGGCTGACTAAATCCTGCCCCTGAACCCTCACAAAGCTATTTATACCCAGAGCTCATGACACATCTACCGCTCATTGTTTTACATACTGTATTGAGACACATGCTGCTGATATGTCAACATTCATAACTGTTGCCACTTCTACAGACAGTCATATAACCCTGTTTTCATAACCTACGAAGACAATGTAGGGTTCTTCTAAATCCTCTCAGAGCCAAACATTAACACTATTCTGATTCCCTGCTAGGTAGTGTTCCAGATTTTCTACTTTACAGACTTTTCTCGGAGTCTAATATCTATTGAAGTAGCTAATATAGAAATAGACTCACAATTTCCCTTCTAGTAGTTATGAATCAACACGTTCCATTTCAGGGGAACTTAAAAAACAATGCTCAGCTATCAACCTTATGGTTGCTGAGAAACATTGAATGACCATATACTATAGTAACGACTGTCATACAGATTGTCATTATGAGAGAATTTGTTGTTTCAATCAAGGGAAATGGTATTGCCTTTTATTATGGTGTTTTCTAACACCTCTGACCCCACAAATCCTACGATTTCTCATTTCAGTCTTGAGGTAACAGAAGCAGTCACTCTTGGACTTATCTGATTTAATGTAAGCTACTTTCAGCGTGACATGCTTATCTGTTTACATCCAGGCCGTGTTACAGTGACATGCCAATTCACATTCACGTTGAATGTGCAAAGGCAGAACACCAATGTAATATATAACAGATTACCGTTAAGCTCTTGTCATATATAACTGAGGATAGATATCAGGATCAATGCTAGTGTTCTGATTGCGTAGGCCTAATAAGTTTAGCCTGTTTTTGAACGCACCATTTCAGCATTGGCAAGTTTCCACAAATCTGGAAGTGTTAAACAATTGGAAAAGTCCATTCCATTGATCACAATTCTGATCATTTAAGACATTTTTATAGGTTTAGCCTGTTTCTGAATGCACCATTTCAGCATTGGCAAGTTTCCACAAATCTGGAAGTGTTAAACAATTGGAAAAGTCCATTCCATTGATCACAATTCTGATCATTTAAGACATTTTTATAGGTTTAGCCTGTTTCTGAATGCACCATTTCAGCATTGGCACGTTTCCATAAATCTGGAAGTGTTAAACAATTGGAAAAGCTCATTACATTGATAAAAATTATATTTTTAGCTACATTGAATGTTCCAGAAGCACCTTGAGCAACAAGCGCCATCGATCAAGTTACCATATCAAAGTGATGAAGAATTCACAACAACTATGCTAACTTCGCCAGGGAATATTCAGTCTCATATAATTCCAACTGTTATCATCAGTGTAACCTACTAAAGTCCATCTTATCTAATATGTAAGCTCATACAGAGGTTGGGTATGGCTGATGCTTAGGGTCATACAGGTTGGCATGACTGCTCATTGCAAAACCAAATTTATTTTCTTCACATGATGTAAAATTCAACTATTTATGCCTTTCATTGGTGTGCAATTTCCAATACAATGCCCCCTAACAAAAACAGTTTGACTCTCAAATCTCTCAAAGATCAGGGCACATAGCATAATATTCAACCAATATCTTTCTTTCAGTTTTTTTAAGAAGATGATGCTTATCCTGGTGGTTTGCATCAGAGACTGCTATGGTCTATGCCTGACAGACCATAAGCCAGTTAAGGGTCTCATTCTACTTTTCTGAAGTTTCAGAAGAGGCCCCACAGGCACAACAGCTCCTTACCAAGCAGCAGAAGCTTGACAGTCTTGGATTCTTTGTCTGCATCCTCCGCCAGCTGCTTTTCCAGCTCTTTGGACTTTGCGGCTAATGCCTTGTCTTCGACACTTCCTCCAGCTCCCATTTTGAACTTTGGGTCTTTCTCACTCCTTCAAGACAAGATCCTGTGTGGTACGGAAATGCGGCCGTCCGCTCCCGCCGTCTGAGGGGTGCACTGGGAGACAGGCAAGAAGGAGGGCAGAGGTGGGGGCTGGGAACAAGGGGTCCTGGCCTCAGTCAGGGGTTGGTGGATGGAGGAAGAGGACTCTGGAGATGTATGCTGGCACGCAGTCGGACAATCACTGCTTGGGGACTAAGGGAAGCTGTCTTCTCTCTGGTGTTAGCCCTCCCTTATTCCCCTACGTTAAACCTGACATCTTGAAATCAGGTTGGGATTGGGCAGGGCTTTTTCTGGCGTTCCCATGGGAACCATTAGATCCAATTAGGATGAAGTAGAGGGCAAAAGTGAAGGGTGAAAAAAGCAAACGCCATAGGGTTTAGAAAGAGATGGGTGGATTAGAAATAGAGAAGGTCTGGTTTTTTATAGCTCAATGGTCTGGGTGTTCAAAGTTGACTTTCTCTACCTCTTGCACAGTTTAGCTCCCCCAGCCTCTGTCAAGTATGGCTCAAAAAGAGATGGTGTCAGGTGTGATAATGTTCTTGTTCTTCTTGCTCTCATTTAGAGTAAACTTATAACCACAGAAATAAAACAATATGATGTGCTCTGTCCTGTTTATGCTGTAGGGATTTGTAAATACTTTTTAGATTTTACCAGACTTTAAGTGACAATTGGCTTACAAACCTGAGCCATGAAAATACACTAATTGTCACGAAGGCATTTCTACAGCATAAGACCTTGGCTTTGTGTCTTTACTGGTGAAGGATGGAGAGTTTAACAAGCATCAGGTATTTACATTTTTTTTTTAAAACTTTATTTAACTAAGCAAGTCAGTTAAGAACAAATTTTATTTACAATGATGGCCTACCAAAAGGCCTCCTGCGGGGACTGGGGCTGGGATTAAAAATATAAATATAGGACAAACACTCATCACGACAAGAGAGACACCACAACACTACATAAAGAGAGACCTAAGACAACAACACAGCATGGCAGCAGCACATGACAACACAGCATGGGAGCAACACAACATGACAACAATACGGTAGCAACACAACATGGTACAAACATTATTGGGCACAGACAACAGCACAATGGCAAGAAGGTATAGACAACAATACATCACACGAAGCAGCCACAACTGTCAGTAAGAGTGTCCATGACTGAGTCTTTGAATGAAGAGATGGAGATAAAAACTGTCCAGTTTGAGTGATTTGTTTTTTATAGCTCGTTCCAGTCGCTAGCTGCAGCGAACTGAAAAGAGGAGCGACCCAGGGATGTGTGTACTTTGGGGACCTTTAACAGAATGTGACTGGCAGAACGGGTGTTGTATGTGGAGGATGAGGGCTATTGTAGGTATCTCAGATAGGGGGGAGTGAGGCCTAAGAGGGTTTTATAAATAAGCATCAACCAGTGGGTCTTGCAACAGGTATACAGAGATGACCCGTTTACACAGTATAGAGTGCAGTGATGTGTCCTGTAAGGAGCATTGGTGGCAAATCTGATGGCTGAATGGTAAAGAACATCTAGCCAGTGGAGAGTACCCTTAGCTGCCGATCTATAAATTACGTCTCTGTAATCTAGCATGGGTAGAATGGTTATCTGAATCAGGGTACATTTTGCAGCTGGGGTGAAAGTGGAGGGATTACGATAGAGAAAACCAAGTCTAGATTTAACTTTAGCCTGCAGATTTGATATGTGCTGAGAGAAGGACAGTGTACCATCTAGCCATACTCCCAAGTACTTGTATGAGGTGACTACCTCAAGCTCTAAACCCTCAGAGGTAGTAATCACACTGGTGGGGAGAGGAGCATTCTTCTTACCAAACCACATGACCTTTGTTTTAAAGGTGTTCAGAACAAGTTTAATGGCAGAGAAAGCTTGTTGGACACTAAGAAAGCTTTGTTGTAGCATGTTCAACACAAAATCCGGGGAGGGGCCAGCTGAGTATAAGACTGTATCATCTGCATATACCGTGCCTTGCGAAAGTATTCGGCCCCCTTGAACTTTGCGACCTTTTGCCACATTTCAGGCTTCAAACATAAAGATATAAAACTATATTTTTTTGTGAAGAATCAACAACAAGTGGGACACAATCATGAAGTGGAACGACATTTATTGGATATTTCAAACTTTTTTAACAAATCAAAAACTGAAAAATTGGGCGTGCAAAATTATTCAGTTCCTTTACTTTCGGTGCAGCAAACTCTCTCCAGAAGTTCAGTGAGGATCTCTGAATGATCCAATGTTGACCTAAATGACTAATGATGATAAATACAATCCACCTGTGTGTAATCAAGTCTCCGTATAAATGCACCTGCACTGTGATAGTCTCAGAGGTCCGTTAAAAGCGCAGAGAGCATCATGAAGAACAAGGAACACACCAGGCAGGTCCGAGATACTGTTGTGAAGAAGTTTAAAGCCGGATTTGGATACAAAAAGATTTCCCAAGCTTTAAACATCCCAAGGAGAACTGTGCAAGCAATAATATTGAAATGGAAGGAGTATCAGACCACTGCAAATCTACCAAGACCTGGCCGTCCCTCTAAACTTTCAGCTCATACAAGGAGAAGACTGATCAGAGATGCAGCCAAGAGGCCCATGATCACTCTGGATGAACTGCAGAGATCTACAGCTGAGGTGGGAGACTCTGTCCATAGGACAACAATCAGTCGTATATTGCACAAATCTGGCCTTTATGGAAGAGTGGCAAGAAGAAAGCCATTTCTTAAAGATATCCATAAAAAGTGTCGTTTAAAGTTTGCCACAAGCCACCTGGGAGACACACCAAACATGTGGAAGAAGGTGCTCTGGTCAGATGAAACCAAAATTGAACTTTTTGGCAACAATGCAAAACGTTATGTTTGGCGTAAAAGCAACACAGCTCATCACCCTGAACACAACATCCCCACTGTCAAACATGGTGGTGGCAGCAGTTTGGGCCTGCTTTTCTTCAGCAGGGACAGGGAAGATGGTTAAAATTGATGGGAAGATGGATGGAGCCAAATACAGGACCATTCTGGAAGAAAACCTGATGGAGTCTGCAAAAGACCTGAGACTGGGACGGAGATTTGTCTTCCAACAAGACAATGATCCAAAACATAAAGCAAAATCTACAATGGAATGGTTCAAAAATAAACATATCCAGGTGTTAGAATGGCCAAGTCAAAGTCCAGACCTGAATCCAATCGAGAATCTGTGTAAAGAACTGAAAACTGCTGTTCACAAATGCTCTCCATCCAACCTCACTGAGCTCGAGCTGTTTTGCAAGGAGAAATGGGAAAAAATGTCAGTCTCTCGATGTGCAAAACTAATAGAGACATACCCCAAGCGACTTACAGCTGTAATCGCAGCAAAAAGTGGCGCTACAAAGTATTAACTTAAGGGGGCTGAATAATTTTGCACGCCCAATTTTTCAGTTTTTGATTTGTTAAAAAAGTTTGAAATATCCAATAAATGTCGTTCCACTTCATGATTGTGTCCCACTTGTTGTTGATTATTCACAAAAAAATACAGTTTTATATTTTTATGTTTGAAGCCTGAAATGTGGCAAAAGGTCGCAAAGTTCAAGGGGGCCGAATAATTTCGCAAGGCACTGTATTGGCCCTTCCACCTTCAGATACTATGAGATTGCCCAACCTGCAAAAAAAGAGAGAAAAAGAGAGAAATTTAGAGAGAGATCTCATCTGATGTCACATGGTCTCATGGCAAGAAGTGGGTTGCAGGGAAATTAGGCCCCCACAAATGCTTCAGAGAGTAAAATAGGCGGCTAATTTGGGCATCCTCCAATTCCGTAGTCCCTTTCTAATTCTGACCCTTCAAGCTTTGACTCTGTCCTTCCTGCTGCATCCTGGGATTGGCCTGGTGCAGCTGATCTGTTGATAAGATTATCCAGAGAACCCTGTTAAATCTTGGGCCACAGTTTAGGCCAGCAGATGGCCACTAACTGTGAGAGGGGTGCTGGTTATGAGGTGTAGTGCAGTGTTGGTTGTACAGTAGCAGGGAACAAGGGTAATGATACTAGTTCACCTCTCTTTCAGAATAGTTCAACCCTCTCTGCTCACCTGAGTGACAAGTCAGCCGGTCAGACCTTTGAGTAAGAAGTAAGAGGGTGATTGGATAAATGCACATCCAACTGCCCCTAAGACACTGTTCATTATTAACTACTTTAGTTCATCTGAGGGTGACTGAGGTGGACGCTTGAATATGTTGATTCATCTCATCCAACTCCTTTCACCAAAAAACAAAAAAAGTTTGTGAATTTGCACATGCACTTACACATGATGAAGGTGCAACAGCTCCTCTTCAACCTCAGGAGGCCAAAGAAATTTGGCTTCGCACCTAAAACCCTCCCACTTTTACAGATGCACAATTGAGAGCATCCTGTTGGGCTGTATCACCGCCTGCTACGGCAACTGCACAGCCACCAACCTTAAGGCTCTCCAGAGGGTGGTGCGGTCTGACCAATGCATCACCCGGAGCAAACTACCCGCCCTCCAGGACACCTACAGCAGCCGGTGTCACAGGAAGGCCAAAAAGATCATCAAGATCAACAACCACCCGAGCCATTGCCTGTTCACCCCACTATCATCCAGAAGGCGAGGTCAGAAATTGTGCTGGGACCGAGAGACTGAAAAACAGCTTCTATCTCAATGCCATCAGACTGTTAAATGGCCATCACTAGCACTATAGAGGATGCTGCCTATATACATAGACTTGAAATCCCTGGCCATGTCAATAAATGGAACACTAGTCACTTTAATAATGTTTACATATTTTGCATTACTCATCTCATATGTATATACTGTATTCTATTCTATTGTATCTTAGTCTATGCCGCTCTGACATTGCTCGTCCATATATTTATATATTCTTAATTACATTATATTACTTAGATTTGTGTGTATTGGGTATATGTTGTGAAATTGTTAGATATTACTTGTTAGATAATACTGCACTGTCGGAGCTAGAAACACATGCATTTCGCTATACCCGCAATAACATCTGCTAAACAAGTGTATGTTACCAATAACTTTGATTTGATTATATTGACCAGATACTCTAGTGCCTGCTCTGCAATGAAAATAAATGTCTTCAAAAATGGAAGGCAATCCGGAGGAGCCTAGATCAGGTGGGACTATTCTAGCCAATGCGAGGACAGATACGCGTGTGAACAACAGGCACAACGCTTTCCACTAGTTACTACAGACAGCCACAACGTCAAACGTGGCTATATCATAAAAGTTCACGAAAACAAAAATGCTAATCCACCAATGGTGTTAATTTAAGGTTAGTCATAAAGTTAGCAGTGTGGTCAGGGTTTAAAATCAAATTTTATGAAAATAAATTGTAGAAATATGCGGGGTGTTTGACTTTGTGGCTGTGGTAACTAGTGACGACCAGGCACAACTCCGATTGTTTTTTTCTCAAAGTTGCCGGGATGTCACGTGTCCTACTTACGTCAATTCACTCGTAACAACCCAAATACTGCGAAACGTATGTCCGAGCAAATAAGCCATTACATTTACTGTTAACCAAATTCGACACTCTCGTTGACCTCCTCCACAAAAAACAAAACAAACGAAGAGCGCCACCTGCTGGAGAACACTTATCCCTCTCGCTTTGCATCTTCCTCTCGGTCAAAAGTCCCATCCGCCAAAGTGCAGCAAAGCCTGTAATGTCAATGAGTCTCACGAAACGAAGACAGCAATTTAGAAATGATCCAATTGTTTAGCTAACGATATATATATATATAGTTATACATTCGGTGGAGAAATGCATTTACTCAAGCAAATAGCTATTGCAGCAATATAGCTACTTAGTTAGACAATAAGTTCACATTTCTGGAATATTTCCAAAGATCTTTGTTTTGAAAAAACGATTAGCTTGCTGGCTAGCGAAGGTACCAGTGAAAACAACTATTATAAGGCTGTATTCGGGACGTCTGAGAAACAAACTGTCAGCTACAGCAAGGTTATCAGTTGTTTTCTGGGCGAGGACAAGACAAGTGCTACAACTTTCTGAATCAGCTCTTCGAGCTGAGCCAGGCCTCAACCATGGCAGGTGGTAAGTACACAGACAGAGCAGCTAAACTGAATTCTATGCTGCATTCTTAACAAAGTGGGAAGGTGGTAATTATCAAATGTGACGTTATAAATCCAAATTGAATGCATACTTTGAACTCGTTGAAAAACGCCGATTGTCTAATGGCTAAGCTGCTTCATCCATAAACCAAAAGTGCGGCTTTCATGCCTATAAACAAATTAGTGTTCAAAAACCACATGAATAGATTACTTTTTTAAAATAATGTTTGTTGTTAAATTTAACTGCTGAAAATGCTGTTGAGGCTATTTCCTTAGGTAATGTGGGAGAAGTTGGAGCTCAGGGATATGAGTTTCCCACGAGTAAAATGGCGCGTTTAAAACAACTGGGAACTCTGAAAAAAGAGTGACGTCAGTGATCTTCGGGGCCGGGACTCGGAGCTCTAGAAAGAGAGGCCCGAGTTGGATGACCGTTCAAATAGATTTTTCCCAGCTGGAGCTCGTTTTTTTCAGTTTCCAGTTACTGAAGCACATTTCATTCGTAGGCCTATCTATACTGGCAAAAAATCTATTACTCACCGGGAGCCTCTTAGGATCGCCCACCGTTGGCCCATCCTCAACTTTCTTCACAGGTATAGCATAGGACCCTTCTGTACAACTCTGACCCTGGCAACCTCAACCTGTCTCTCCAGCACAGGACACTTGCACGGTATACCGGTACTACTGTAATATGGTGGCGAGGGGGGGATGCAGACCTTGATCAGTCTTCTGTTGTTACATTTTTACATTTGTTTATTTAAAAAAAATGTAACCTTCATTTAACTAGGCAAGTAAGTTAAGAACAAATTCTTATTTTACAATGATGGTCTACCGGGGAACAGTGGGTTAACTGCCTTGTTCAGGGACAGAAGGACAGATTTTTACCTTGTCAGCTTGGGATTCGATCAACAACGCTCTAACCACTAGGCTATCTGCTGCCCCATTTGATATATTGGAGCAGCGCAATAGCCTACATTGTATATAATTTCATCCCTGGTATAACCAAGAGCACATGGTGTATGGAGTGATTTCAGTGCCAACAGAAATTGTATTTGAATTCCATAATTCTGAATTTGTATTAGGATATTGAATTTGAATTTAATGTTTTTATTTGTATTACACAAATTGAATCATTGAATTCATAAATTGAACTTGTATTTCATGATTTGAAACTAAATTGAGTGAATATTGCATTCCGTTTTCAAATTAAATTTTAATATTAAAATTCAATATTTATGTATTCAGTTTCAGAATGGTAGATTTTGTATTCATTGTCTTTGGCAAGTTTATCGAATTTTCATATAATCAAATTCTCAAATGCATTCAGATGAAGTTTTAAAATTCAGTTCTCTTAATTCAGATTCAAAACCAGAGACAACATCTTTGCCAACCATGAAAGGTAGAGGAGAACAGAGAATCAAAGCTTTCTGTGGGAAACGGAAGCTTCTGGGGCTTTCTGAAGCCAATGTAGCATGTTGAATTTATTTTCTTCTTATGAATTTGGCTTTAGCATTCTAACCGTTTCGGCTATTTACGATTATGACCCCATTCCTAAGACTCTCTGGAACATGGACATGCTTTCTGTTCCACTCTATGATGATCACAGGTCGTACTAGAAGGGAGTGTCACAAAAACAATTTGGCCTCCATAGGAATATAGTTGAATAGCAATGTCATAAACCTTCTAAGGATAGCTTTTCAGCTCCCTATTTAATCTTGCTTTTGTGACTGACTGGGTTTGAACCAGGTTTCCTGCATGTCACAAGACTGTGTTAGCCCACTTAGCTAAAGCCCATAGGGATGAGTCGAGCAAGGTTACTCGTCAAAAGAGCGTGGTTCATCGAACCACCTCAGTTACAGTTCACCACACTTTGACCTCATACTCAGTGATCATGGCACCAATATACCCTACTGGGTTCGAATATCAGGCCTACTGCATAACATCACTTTCTGAGGCAAATAGAAGCAGAAGGATCTGTGCACCCCATTTAATGAGAGTGCAACAGAGGTGGTTTGGTGATCCATGCTTATGTAATGAGCATCCTTGCCAGAGACCTACAGATTTGTGTTAGATTGACCGATGGGGTTCTAACCCAGGTCTCCTGTGTACCAAACAATGCAACTTTTCAGGTCTCAGACATGTTACTCATCACACAAGCTGTGTTACACTTCACCCACCTTTGAGACCCATCCAAGTCACAGGACCAATGCCTAGGCTTTAGCTCAACAGTTTTGACCTAGTAAGTCATATGTTAACCTTATAATGACTATCCTTGCTGGAGACTTGAAACTAACACGTCTAACACAAACTAAAACCTTTCAAACTAACATGTCTTCAGGTCTCAGGCAAGGTTTTCATCACATAAGCATGGATCCCCAAACTATGCTCTTTTGATGAGTAACCTTGTTGGATCTTAGTTATTAGTGTAGCAGATGGACATCTGTGAACCTGATGTGTCACCCCTTGCGCAATTAAATAATGCCTTTTTTAATAGCACAATGTGTTGGAATGCTTCTGGAGGGCGGTTAGAGGTCCTGAGTTCGAGTCTCCATATGAGCTGAATCAGGGGGAAGCTGTACTAGCCAAGCAGGCAGTGTGAAGCCTTTACAGTGGAGCCACTGGACCTGGATCTACAGTTGCACTTGTTCAACCACTGGGGTCTCTGGGGAGTGAGTTTAGGGGGTGAATGTAGCTAATGGGGATCTGTGAAACTCACTCAGTGTCTCCCCTTGCGCAATTGAAGAAGCCCTTTTTCAATAGCATGGTGGGTTGGAACACTTCAGGTGGGTGGTCATGTGTGTTTGTGAGGCAGATGTCCCGAGTTCAAGTCTTGGTATGAGCTGAATCAGGGGGAAGCTGTACTTGTTAAGCATTTACATTTTTGTAATTTAGCAGACACTCTTATCCATAACGACATACAGGAGTAATCAGGGTTAAGTGCATTGTTCAAGGGCTCTTCAACAGTTTTTTCACCTAATACGCTCGGGGATTCGACCCAGAAACTTTTCGGTTACTGGCCCAACAATCTTAACTGCTAGGCTACTTGCCTAGCAGCAGCGTGTCGTCATTTAAATGAATGTCCTGAACTTATCCCTATAGCCTTTAGCTAAGTGTGCTAACACGGTCTTGTAAAATTTAGGAGACCTGGTTCGAACCCAGTCAGTCACAAGAGCAAGATTAAATATGGAGTGAAAAAGCTATCCTTAGAAGGGCTATAACAGGGCTATTCAACTACTTACTGTATATTCTTATGGGGGCCAAACTGTGGTTTTTGTGACACTCCCTTCTAAGTTGGCCTGTGATCATAGAGGGAAACAGAAGGCACGTCCATGTTCCAGAGTCTTACCAAAACGGTTCAAACGCTAGAGACAAATTCATGGGAAGAAATAAATGAAACATGCCACATCGGTTTCAGAAACCACCAGAAGCTCCTGTTTTATCACAGTAACCGTTTGATTCTATCTGTTCTATTCTACCTTTCCTTGCTGGCAAAGTACCAGGATGTTGTCTCTGGTTTTGAATCCGAATTTAGAGAACTGAATTTGAAAACTGAATATGATTGATTGAATATATGAAACTTTGATAAACTTGAAGTTATAGTTTGTAAACTTGATACACAGACATTGAATATCTACCATACTGAATATATAAATATTTAATTTTAGAATTTAAACTGAATACACTATTCACTCAATTCACTTTCAAATAATGAAATACAAGTTCAATTAATTATTTAAATTATAAAAAATAAGAAAATTATATTCAAATTCAATATCCTAATACAAATGTGAAGGAAGGAAAATTATCTGCTATGTGCTTCAAAGGTAGGATTCATATAGGCCTAATGTAAGCCTAAATTATAAAAAATCTATCTCTTTCTGGTGCTCCTTACATTCTGTTTGGTGCTTTTTACAGTTGGGAGCAGTGTCAATGGTTGGTGGGAGAGAGATGGAGTGGTGTGTGTTTATGAGAGTGATAGAGAGAGAGTGTGTGTGTGTTAACTGAAGAGTGAAGGTTCCATGCAGTGCTTTCACCATATTGACACAATGACATGCAGGTCATTATGCATGAATATTCCTTACTCTCATTCCTCCAGCAAAATCACAGGTAGGCCTTTGCAAATATGAGCAAATGAACCATTCTATGCAGTATTCTATTATACAGTGTGCAGTTAAATTCAATATGTGTTGTATTGAGTAGAAGTGTGAATATCAGTGACAGGTTTTTTTGTTTGGCACATGTGCATAATGTTTAGACAACAGGTACAAGTGTCAGGGATGGGGTGAACAGGACATTAGACCAATCTGGATTTTTTCCCCCCAGTGGTCTTGTGATACTACCCGGTATCATGATACTTGACCTGGTATTGATATTGATATTGTTAGTAAAATGTTGGTATCGTGACAACACGACTTCTGATCCCCAGCAACATGGGCACCCCTACAGTTAACACATCCCGCTTCTTTCACCGATACTACACATTCCTTTGTCTCATGCATACTTCTCACATCTAGGAATCTCCCTCCTACACCCTGCTGCAACCATGACCATAAGCTTGGCACCTGAAATACCATAGTGGGTTTGGCACAAAACCTTGTTTGGGATAGCTGATATATCCTAGCATTACTTTGTCAGGTAAAGACTTAGCATCAAAACTCAAAAGGACAGACGGTGACTCTTCTATTCCACCACGCTCGCCACCGGGTCTGAGTCGCACCAAATGGCGGGCGTCACACCGGGAATTTTCGACTTCAGTTGATCTACCTCCATCCTTACCACTACCCTAGTAATCACTATTTTCAATGGCGCCCTGTTCCTGAGAGCAAAGCAAGTAACAATTCTTGTCCAGCATGACCAGCAGAGCTTGAAAGAAAAGCACAGAGGAAGGAATAAGAACCTGAGGAATTCCTAATAACAATCCTCTAATTCTCAGGTTAAGGACTGTTAGATAGTGTTGGCATCATTTGTCTTCGTTGCCTGCCATAGACTTGGGGCTTTTGGGTGATGTATTTTTTTCCATGGGAAAAATGTAGGCCTCTGTTTCTAGCCGTGTAGCTACATTTCAGGGAGGGAGAGGGGGAGAAGTCAGCACCCAGCAGTGTAATCCATGAGGAGACTGGGTGGCAGGTTGACCACCTGCTACGCAAGTGCAGCATCAAAAGGACCTTGTGGATGCAAGGAACCAAGGTAAGTTGCTAGGTAGCGTTAAACTTATCTTATAAAAAAAACAATCAATCAATCAATCACTAGTTAACTACACATGGTTGATGATATTACTAGGTTAACTAGCTTGTTTTGTGTTGCATATAATCAATGCGGTGCCTGTTAATTTATTAATTTAAGTTGTGTCACTTGCGTTCAGTGCAAGCAGAGTCAGGGTATATGCAGCAGATTGGGCCGCCTGGCTCGTTGCAAACTGTTGAAAGGCCCTTTCTTCCTAACAAAGACCATAATTAATTTGCCTGAATTTTACATAATGATGACATAATATTGAAGGTTGTGCAATGTAACAGTAATATTTAGACTTAGGGTTGCCACTAGAGGTCGACCGATTCTAAATTTTCAACGCCGATACTGTAATGTTCTGGGTGTAGCTGGTGCAGAGGAGTCAGATCCGTGAGGAAGTCCACCGATGGGTGCGACCACGGCCGTTGTGGAACGGGCTGTAACTTCCCTCTGGGCAGGTGCCTAGGTGCCTTGCACTGGGCACACACCGAGCAGGAGGAAACATAAACCCTCACGTCCTTGGCCAAGGTGGACCACCAGTACTTCCCACTAAGACAGCGCACTGTCCGACCAGCGAAGTGTGACTTGTGGGCCCAATAGATCAAACGGTCGCGGGCAGCAGACGGAACGTACAGACGCCCAGCTGGACACTGGGGAGGAGTGGGCTCTGTACGTAACGCCCGCTCGATGTCCGCGTCCAGCTCCCACACCACTGGTGCCACCAGGCAAGAGGCCGGATGTATGGGAGTGTGATCTATGGACCGCTCCTCTGTCTCATACATCCGGGACAGTGCGTCTGCCTTAGTGTTCTGGGAACATGGTCTGTAGGACAGGGTGAAAACAAAACGGGTAAAGAACATGGCCCACCTTGCCTGGCGAGGGTTCAGTCTCCTCGCCGCCCGGATATACTCCAGATTGCGGTGGTCAGTCCAGATGAGAAAAGGGTGTTTAGCCCCCTCAAGCCAATGTC
Source organism: Oncorhynchus mykiss (assembly GCF_057628025.1). Classification (NCBI taxonomy): domain Eukaryota; kingdom Metazoa; phylum Chordata; class Actinopteri; order Salmoniformes; family Salmonidae; genus Oncorhynchus; species Oncorhynchus mykiss. The sequence continues at coordinate 53,409,711 of NC_143028.1, forward strand.
TCCACGCCTTCAGAGCCTTGACAACAGCCAACAGCTCCCGGTCCCCCACATCATAGTTTCGCTCCACCGGGCTGAGCTTCTTCAAAAAGAAAACACAGGGGCGGAGCTTTGGTGGCGTATCTGAGCGCTTAGAGAGCACGGCCCCTATCCCAGCCTCGGACGCGGCCACCTCCACTATGAACGCCAAAGAGGGATCTGGATGAGCCAGCACGGGAGCCGAGCAGAGCCCTCAGGTGACCAAAAGCCCTGTCCGCCTCAGCCGACCACTGCAGTCGCACCGGTCCCCCCTTCAGCAGTGAGGTACTGGGAACCGCTACCTGACCAAAGCCCCGGATAAACCTCCGGTAGTAGTTGGCAAACCCTAGAAACCGCTGCACTTCCTTCACCGTGGTGGGAGTCGGCCAGTTACGCACGGCTGAAATGCGCTCACTCTCCATCTCCACCCTTGAAGTGGAAATGCGGTACCCCTAAACACCTCCCGAGCACTTTCATGACCACCCCTTGAGAGCCCCCTGTTGCCACGAAATAGTGGGGTCATGACAGGCCAACCAGGGTAGGCCCAGCACCACGGGAAACGCAGGAGAATCAATAAGGAAAATACTAATTCTGTCCTTGTGACCCTCCTGCCCTCCATGCCCAGTGGAGCGGTGGCCTCCCTAATTAGCCCTGACCCTAATGGTCGACCTATCTAGGGCGTGCAAAGAGAAGGGCATATCCTAATCTATGGGAAAATGCTCTGTCAATAAAATTCCCAGCTGCGCCTGAATCTACGAGCGCCTTATGCTGGGAATGCAGGGAAAACTCAGGAAAATGTATAAACAAAAACATGTGAGCAACAGGGGGTTCTGAGTGAGCCTGGTGCTGACTCACTTGGGGCCTGCTGCCTCGACTCCCAGAGGAACCTCCCCAGCACCGACCAGCAGTGTGCCCTCTGCGGCCACAGATGGTACAGGGAACGGCCCCTCCTCCGGTCTCCCTAAGCGCAGCACCTCCCAGCTCCATGGATGTCGGAGCGGTGGTGCTGGGGGATGGAACTGACAGGCCCCGATCCGGACATCCACGGGTTTCCAGCAGGTTATCCAGCCGGATGGACAGGTCCACCAGCTGGTCAAACCTGAGAGTGGAGTCCATGCAGTCCAACTCCCGATGTATGTCCTCGCGCAGACTGCACTGGTAGTGATCGATCAGGGCCCTGTCGTTCCATCCCGCGCTGGCAGCCAGGGTCCAGGAGTCCAAGGCGAACTCCTGTGCGCTCCTCGTCCTCTGCGTCAGGTGGAACAGACGTTCACCCGCCGCTCTACCCTCAGACGGGTGGTCGAAAACTGCCCGAAAGCGGCGGGTGAACTCTGCTTCCCCCCATACGGCATTGGCCCACTCCAGGGCTTTCCCTGAGAGACACGAGACGAGGGCGACACGATCTCACGTCCCGAAGGAGACGGGTGGATGGTCGCCAGGTAGAGTTCCAGCTGGAGTAGGAACCCCTGGCATCCGGCAGCCGTCCCATCATACTCCCTTGGGAGCGCGAGCCGAATCCCACTGGGACCGGGTGAAGAGGGGTGAACAGTGGTGCCTGTTGTAGTTGTGCCGGTGGAGGCGCTGGAAGAACTCCTCCTCTCTCCCATCGGTCCATCGTCTGCAGCACGCGATCCATGGCGGTGCCGAGATGTTGCAACATGGTCACATGCTGCTGGACGCGCTCCTCGACCGCCAAAGGGGGGTTGTCTGCTCCTGCTGACTCCATTTTTGAGGTGCGTGAATCTGTAATGGTCTGGATGTAGCTGGTGCAGAGGAGTCAGGCGCCAGACAGCAGAGATGAGTAACACAAGTAACTTTACTCAAATATTCCAATAACATGTCATAATACCAAGCCCACAATAACGGATCGAACATACATAAAACAATCACGCACAAAAACCATGGGGAAAACAAATGGTTAAATAATGAACGTGTAATTGGGGAATTGAAACCAGGTGTGTAAAACAAAGACAAAACAAAGGGAAAATGAAAAGTGTATCGGCGATTGCTAGAAGGCCGGTGACGTTGAACGCCGCCCGAACAAGGAGAGGGACCGACTTCGGCGGAAGTCATGACAGATACCGATTTATTGGAGGACCAAAAAAATCCAATACCGATTTAATCGGACGATTTTTAAAAAATATTAAAAAAACAACATTTATTTTGTATTTTTATCAAAAAATATATATAAAAAAAAATATATGTATTTATTTGTAATAATGACAATTACAATAATACCGAATTAACACTTTTATTTTAATATAATATATCAATAAAATTAATTTAGACTCAAATAAAAAATGAAACTTGTTCAATTTGGTTTAAATAATGCAAAAACAAAGTGTTGGAGAAGAAAGCAAAATAGCTTTTTTACATGGCACATATTGCAAACGTTTAAGTTCCTTGCTTGGTACAAAATTGATGTTGAGTAACTTTCCAAAATTGTCATTAGGATGAATAGGAAGTTGAGAGGGAGAGCGAGACCCCTGAGGTATGTGGAGTTGTCTTGGACTTCCTCTTAAAAACCTCCTCTTAACTCTTAGAGCTACCCCCCTACTTTTTTCAATTTCCGCCTGAAGACATACCCAAATCTAACTGCCTGTAGCTCAGGCACAGAACCAAGGATATGCATATTCTTGGTACCATTTGCAAGAAAACACTCTGTGTAAATGTGAATTGAATGTAGGAGAATGTTACACAATAGATCTGGTTTAGATAATACAATGAAAAAACATATGTTTTTTTCTTTTTATTGTAGTGTCATCTTTAAAATGAACAAGATTCAAAAAAAAAAAACAAAAAAAAAACATTCAGATGATGATGCGCACAATTTCAGTGAAAAACATAAGAGGGCAACAGTACTTGTGCAACGTTTCAGAATGATAACTTCCAAAATGAGTGTGTCCCACACAAGTGGCCAAATTGGTGAAGTTATACATTTTAAATTGAATAACTATATACAAAATACCAAAATGGTATTCTAACACACACCCCCCCCCAAAAAAATTGAGAAAAAACATGAAAAAATATATATATACATTTACAAAATAACACTTTCAATATTTGGAAGACCCTGGGTCCTCTACACAATATTGTGCTGCTGATGCCAGGTGCCATAGCACATCCATGCCTGCAGAAATACATTTGGGCAAATGAACACCACTTGTGGCAGGAACTGGATGAACCAGCTTCAGTGGGGGATGGACACCTTGGCACTGGTGGCTCCCATTTGGAGTCAGTGTCACTGTGAAAGAAAATGTTCAGTTAGAATAGTTTCACATATGAGCCCTGTATCAAGAGGTATAATAAACAGATATATATAGAGTACAGGGAACATTATATTATGACAGACCAGCTAGATCTACTGTCTTTATTATATTACAACAGACCAGCTGTATCTACTGTCTCCATTTCACTTTGGCCATTGTTGTGGGCCTGCCCTCCCCTCAACAGCCTCAAAAAAGCTATTTCATTTCACAAATAATATTTTATATTATTAATTTCAAACAACGGCATTAGCATGAGAAGAACTTACCAGTCCAAAACGATATCCTCTCCATTCAAATATTCCTCCATTTGGGAATCGCTAAATGAATCGTCCTCGATCAATTTCTTCTAAAATTGTGTGTACATCTGTAAATCCAGACTTAGATTTAGCTTTCCCTGACTTAGTCGCCATACTGATTGATATGTAAACAGCTGAATATGCGCTTTACCAAAACAATGCTGTGTGCAACATGCGTGGCTCCTTCCGGTATGAAACGTCAATGGCGAATGAACCTCTTTACGCCGGAGTTTACTACATGGGTTGGTCTTCCAACACATAAACATTACATATTGCCGTTTACCTCAGCTCACTGGCTATCTACCCAGCTAGATTTCAAGACGATCAGTGGTCATTGGGTTAAAATACAGTCAATCAACGAAACAGCGGGCAAATCATTTGTGCACAATGATGTCATTACTTGTTGTCTTCAAATCGGTTTCTTTCAGTCAATACGTCCCGCAAAATGACCCATCAGGTTTGGTTGTGTGTGTGTTACAACCAAACCTGGTTGTGTTACAAACAAACCAGATGATTGCAATGAAACCAAACATGACTGGAAAAGTTACGTTTTGTGTGTGTATTTACCTCGAATGTGTCGTCGAAAATGGACGGAATTCGGAATTCACGACACAAGCGGTTCACAAAATGTTTCGTGTTAGGCTATAAAAATTTATTTTATCAAACAAAAGACCATTGTGTAACAATGAGCATTGGGATTGCAAACAGAGGAAGATCGTCAAAGGTAAGCAATTTATTTTATTGCAGTGTGTGACTTTGTTACGCCTGTGCTGGTTGAAATAGTTGTTTTTTATGGTGCTCTATCTTCAGATAATCGCATCGTATTCTTTCGCAGTAAATCATTTTTTAAATCTGACATCGCAGTTGGATTAGCAAGATTCTAGGCTTTTGAAACATGTGAGACACTTGTATTTTCATGAATGTTTAATATGACTATTTATGTAGCGATCACCGTATGTTGTCGAATTTCATCCCGCTACCGGGTTCGGTGCGCAGAGAGGTTAACAAGAAATTTGTGGAGTGGTTGAAAAACAAGTTTTAATAACCCCACCCCAGGTGGTATGTAAACTTCCGACTTCAGCAGTACATAAAAATCGGCCAATTAATCGGTATCGGGTTTTTTTTGGTCCTCCAATAATCAGCACCAGCATTGAAAAATCATATTCGGTCGACCTCTAGTCTTGATAACCTACCCTACCTTGTAAAGGATGTTCTTGTATGGACTGAGAGAGAGAAACTGTTGATTTTATCTGTGTGAATTTCTGTCTTGTTAAAACATTTTTTTATTTAACTAGGCAAGTCAGTTAAGAACAAATTCTTATTTACAATGACGGCCTACACCGGCCAAAAGACGCTGGGCCAATTGTGCGCCGCCCTATGGGACTCCCAACCACGACCGGTTGTGATACAGCCTGGATTCAAACCAGGGAGTCTGTAGTGACACCTCAGTCTTGTTGCTAATAACATTGCTTAGTGTTGACATGATTTTCTGATGTTGACATGCTGTCAACATTCTCTGTATACCACATGACATGAGAACAATTAATAATTATAATTTTTTTCTCTGGCACTGGAATGAGTTTACACTTCTCTCATTGCTTGTATGGCTCAGTTTCTTGCAGGGCAGTAGGGTGATTTGGCTCTAGATGACAGTGTATTGACATGGCAGGAAGTTTGGAGCATGTCATGGAGTGCTGAGTTGGCCTGCCTGCCAGGAAAGGTATCTAGCTTTTTCTGCGTCATCACAGGGTATTTATAATCCATAATATCAGGCATGCAGAATTTCATCCACCCCTCTGCCCTGGCTGGTCTGCCTGCCTGCCTTCTCTCCCCAGAAAGATCTTCCAGGAAAGGAGCCTGTGAGCCTACTAGTCTGCTTTTAAAGCACTCTGTGTTGGATTCTCCCACACCACCTTAAATTCTCTCATTTGGCTTCCAGCTGTGTCATCCATTTTTTGGGGGGTATTATTTAACAACCGATCAACGATATTTGTCATACATTTTTTTTTAGAAGACAAGGAAAACTTTCTGGTGCTCTTGTTGGTGCTGCTGTGCTGTGCTGTACCATGTCTGCTGTGGAGTAGTCGTGTCTCTCTCTCAGGGCCTACTGCCTGTCACACTGACTGCACTGAAGACTCTAAACTGCAATGCCCTCCTCCTCCGCTGTCTTTCTCCGCATTGGTTCTCGTCAGCTTGTTCCATGGTTGCTGGGGCAACCGAGTAGGATGGGGCCCACAGTGGGGCAGGGGGAAACCTTGGGCTGCGTTGTGTCCCGCCCCTGTGCTGCCTGACTGCTGACCTGCTGCTGGGGTTGGGGCTAGGCGGGGGGAGGAACCAGCCCTGCAGAGGGACTTCCACAGGCCCGGGATGGGCCCTGCCATCCAGCTGCATAAAAAGTCCCCCTAGTGTTAGAGCTAGTGCTAGTGTCACAGCTGCTCCTCCCTGCTGGCTGTTCTGCAGCTCTGTCTCACTCTGCTCCGACTGTCACAGGAGCACATGCAGCAAGATGTCATCCTCCTCATCCAGCGAGGGCCAAGGGAAGCCCAAGCCCAAATCCCCACTGCACAAGAGAGGGAGTCTGCAGAATACCACCAGCCCTGGTGAGTGGAGAGGTGTGGGTTTAGGGGTTCCCAGAGAGAGGAGTAAAGGAATGCAGGGGTTAAAGGGGGGGGGCACATCTGGAGTCGAATTGACACATTTGCTAGTGTAGTAGTGTGAAGGCACTCAATGTTAAAGGAAACAGAAGTGGATATCTTAATGTTCTTTCTCTGATACTCTATTTTTGGGGGATGAGTTTGTTCTTAGGCCTACGTTCTAATGGGAGTTTTGCAAGCACTTTGACTTGTACTATATTACACTGACTGTGAAGAGGATGTAGTACAAAGTACTTTAAAAAGGGGTTTTCCTTCTGTATTTATTTGAAAAAATACATTATTGGTAAATGCATGGGTAATCATGGAATGTGGCTTGCCTGATTGTTTCTAATAGCCTAATCAAGGTTGTTATTCACCAACAGCAGCAGATGGAATCGCCAGACAGATTGATTAAAAGTGTGATGTTTTTATCATTGCTTTAGCATTAAGGTACTGAATCTCCCAGTAATACCCACTGTAGCAACTCAGTGTAGGAGTAGGGACTTGTTTGGCCTGCTGATGATGCTTGACTCTAGTGTAGGAGAGGCTTTGAAGGAGAGAAGTTCAAAGCAGTGTTTAAACCTAAAGGCCCTCCTTGCACACAGTCCTTTTTTTTTAAATTCAAGAATGTACTTATAGTGTCCATGTGCATGACACAAGTCTTCCAGCCCCTCCATATCTCCCCAGTGAGCTTGGACAGGGCACAGTGATAGGGGCCCTTTATCTCCTATCATCACAGCCCTCACCATGGAGTCCAAACAGGAAACAACACAACAAATACCTAATATAAATATACATACATAGCACTACATTTACATTTCAATTTAGCCATTCAGCAGAAGTTCCTATCCAGAGCGACCCACAGCTAGTGCATTCATATTATGATAGCCAGGCGAGACAACCAAATAGCACAGTCATATCCCAATCACGTATTACATACATAATAAAATGCTAAATACAATACAAAATGTTGTATTCCCATCCTCTGTTCTGGACCTGGGGACTGTGAAGAGACCTCTGGTTGCATGTCTTGTGTGATACCGATGAGTGTCCGAACTGTGTGCCAACTGCTTGAACAGTCAGTTTGGTACCTTCAACACCTTGCACAAAGACCAACAGTGATGCACTCAATCTCTCCTCAACTTTGAACCAGGAGAGATTGACATGCATGTCATTGACATTCGCTCCTTGTGTACATCAAAGCTCAATACGAGCTGCTCTGTTTTGGACCAACTGCAATTTGCTTATGTCCTCCTTTGCTGCACCTGACTTGACCACACAACTGGACAGTGTTCCAGGTGCAACAAACTACACCTGTAGGACCTGTCTGGTTGACTGAGATATCAAGAAAGTACAGCAGCGCCTTATCATGGACAGACCTCTTCCCATTTTAGTAACCATTGAGTGAGTCTATATGTTTTGACCATGATAGCAGGCTATCTAGGGTGACACCCAGCAATTTAGTCTCTTCAACTTGCTCAATAGGCACATTATTCAAAATGATGCTTTTCTTTTTGTGATATTTAGCACCAGCCTATTGCTAGTTACCCATTCTAAAAATCACTGGAGTGCAATGTTAAGGGTGTCAGTTATTTATTTTACTGTAGGAGCCGGCGTGTATACTGTTGAGTCGTCAGCGTACATGGACACACAGGCTTTATTCAAGGTCATTGGAAGGTTATTAGTAAACACAGAAAACAATAATGGTCCAAGCTGGCTGCCCTGCGGTACATCACACTCAACCAAATTTGTATTAAAGAAAACCCTCTGTGTTCTATTGGATAGGTAACTGTCCATCCATTGTAAGGCAGAGGATGTTAATCCGTAACACCTAAGTATTTTCATCAATATGTTATGATCAAAGCTAGCACTGGAGTCCAACAAAACAGCTCCCACAATCTTCATCAGTCATTCTATATAATAACATTGCATTTGGTCGAATACAATTTTTTTCAGAAGTTTGCTAAGCACCGGTAACAGGCTGATTGGTTTGCTGTTTAAACCATTAAAGGGTGCTTTGCTATTTTTGGGCAGCGGAATTACCTTTGCTTCCCTCTAGGCCTGAGGGCACACTGTCTTTTAGGCTTAGATTGAAGATGTGGCTAATAGAAGTCGACATGTATTCCTCTACCAACCTCAGTAATTTACCATCCAGGTTGTCATTCATCATCTATCTATGGGGATTTGGTCGTTTTAACATTCCGTTTCTTTATGGGCGCTGCCTGTCAGTATCCGGAAGAAGCAATTTCATAAATGCAGCGGCAGGATGTTCCTCATTACACACATCGGACCAACAAATATTTTTCACATCTTTGACATACGTATCATTGCAAAACCTCTTGTATGATCGCTTATACACTATTTTAGGACCAGTCTTTGGAACTTTGGTTTTCTTAGATATGTCTATCCAGTGGGTGTGGATACTGTTTTAGAACAGATTTCTGCAGCATTCGTATGGATATGGTTAATACTTTTTATTGAGCGGACAGCTTGATGAATGAAGCCAGTCAATATTTAGGTCACCCAGAAAGTATACCTCCCTGTTGATATCACATACATTATCAAGGATTCTACACACATTATCCAGATACGGACTGTTAGCACTTGGTGATCTAGAGCAACTTTCCAAAATAATAGACTGAATCAATCACGAGAGCCTGAAGTAGCTAAGCAGATTCTTTATCAACATTATTTGCTTTAAGTTTCCCAAAAAGTTTTGTATGATCCTTCAAATATTGTAGTGGAGTCGGCATGGTGCGGCTATTAAGATAAAAAGATGGTGCCTTCCAGGCTGGGGGCCCCTGATCTCCCTACACCTCTCTCTGTGTGGCCAGGATGGTTTATCAGAGGACAGCCTGGCTGGGAGTGGGACAGCACGTCTTCCAGCCCCTCCATATCTCCCCAGTGAGCTTGGACAGGGCACAGTGATAGGGGCCCTTTATCTCCTATCATCACAGCCCTCACCATGACAATGGCCCCTCTGGCTGTTTATACAAGCGATGCTATGTCACACAGGGGTTGGTTTGACTCTACTGCGATGCGTTCACTCAAAATACAAATGTGTCCAGTCACATTGGAAGAGGAAGAGACCTTTGAGTGGTTCCTTTTTCATGGACTTCTGCAAACCTTGTATTTCAAGCTGTAGGACGAGGGGCCCTTTAGTTAGTATTTTGTTAGGATCCCCAATTAGCTGCTGCCGAGGCAGTGGCTACACTTACTGGGCTCCAAACAGGAAACAACACAACAAATAAATACATAATATAAATATACATACATAGCACAACATTTACATTACAATTTAGCCATTCAGCAGAAGTTCCTATCCAGAGCGACCCACAGCTAGTGCATTCATATTATGATAGCCAGGCGAGACAGCCAAATAGCACAGTCGTATCCCAATCACGTATCACATACATAATACAATGCAAAATACAATACAAAATGTATAAAAATGTCTGTGTGTCTCTTCGCTGTACCAGTCATGCTGTAAGGTGTTCTTTTATTTTTACATGATTTTATTGCTAGCTGAGTTACCTGGGGTGGCTGACAGTTCCATGTAATACTGTGTGTTTCCCATCCTCTGTTCTGGACCTGGGGACTGTGAAGAGACCTCTGGTTGCATGTCTTGTGTGATACAGATGAGTGTCTGAACTGTGCGCCAACTGCTTGAACAGTCAGTTCGGTACCTTCTACACCTTGCACAAAGACCAACAGTGATGCACTCAATCTCTCCTCAACTTTGAACCAGGAGAGATTGACATGCATGTCATTGACATTCGCTCCTTGTGTACATCAAAGCTCAATACGAGCTGCTCTGTTTTGGACCAACTGCAATTTGCTTATGTCCTCCTTTGCTGCACCTGACTTGACCACACAACTGGACAGTGTTCCAGGTGCAACAAACTACACCTGTAGGACCTGTCTGGTTGACTGAGATATCAAGAAAGTACAGCAGCGCCTTATCATGGACAGACCTCTTCCCATTTTAGTAACCATTGAGTGAGTCTATATGTTTTGACCATGATAGCAGGCTATCTAGGGTGACACCCAGCAATTTAGTCTCTTCAACTTGCTCAATAGGCACATTATTCAAAATGATGCTTTTCTTTTTGTGATATTTAGCACCAGCCTATTGCTAGTTACCCATTCTAAAAATCACTGGAGTGCAATGTTAAGGGTGTCAGTTATTTATTTTACTGTAGGAGCCGGCGTGTATACTGTTGAGTCGTCAGCGTACATGGACACACAGGCTTTATTCAAGGTCATTGGAAGGTTATTAGTAAACACAGAAAACAATAATGGTCCAAGCTGGCTGCCCTGCGGTACATCACACTCAACCAAATTTGTATTAAAGAAAACCCTCTGTGTTCTATTGGATAGGTAACTGTCCATCCATTGTAAGGCAGAGGATGTTAATCCGTAACACCTAAGTATTTTCATCAATATGTTATGATCAAAGCTAGCACTGGAGTCCAACAAAACAGCTCCCACAATCTTCATCAGTCATTCTATATAATAACATTGCATTTGGTCGAATACAATTTTTTTCAGAAGTTTGCTAAGCACCGGTAACAGGCTGATTGGTTTGCTGTTTAAACCATTAAAGGGTGCTTTGCTATTTTTGGGCAGCGGAATTACCTTTGCTTCCCTCTAGGCCTGAGGGCACACTGTCTTTTAGGCTTAGATTGAAGATGTGGCTAATAGAAGTCGACATGTATTCCTCTACCAACCTCAGTAATTTACCATCCAGGTTGTCATTCATCATCTATCTATGGGGATTTGGTCGTTTTAACATTCCGTTTCTTTATGGGCGCTGCCTGTCAGTATCCGGAAGAAGCAATTTCATAAATGCAGCGGCAGGATGTTCCTCATTACACACATCGGACCAACAAATATTTTTCACATCTTTGACATACGTATCATTGCAAAACCTCTTGTATGATCGCTTATACACTATTTTAGGACCAGTCTTTGGAACTTTGGTTTTCTTAGATATGTCTATCCAGTGGGTGTGGATACTGTTTTAGAACAGATTTCTGCAGCATTCGTATGGATATGGTTAATACTTTTTATTGAGCGGACAGCTTGATGAATGAAGCCAGTCAATATTTAGGTCACCCAGAAAGTATACCTCCCTGTTGATATCACATACATTATCAAGGATTCTACACACATTATCCAGATACGGACTGTTAGCACTTGGTGATCTAGAGCAACTTTCCAAAATAATAGACTGAATCAATCACGAGAGCCTGAAGTAGCTAAGCAGATTCTTTATCAACATTATTTGCTTTAAGTTTCCCAAAAAGTTTTGTATGATCCTTCAAATATTGTAGTGGAGTCGGCATGGTGCGGCTATTAAGATAAAAAGATGGTGCCTTCCAGGCTGGGGGCCCCTGATCTCCCTACACCTCTCTCTGTGTGGCCAGGATGGTTTATCAGAGGACAGCCTGGCTGGGAGTGGGACAGCACGTCTTCCAGCCCCTCCATATCTCCCCAGTGAGCTTGGACAGGGCACAGTGATAGGGGCCCTTTATCTCCTATCATCACAGCCCTCACCATGACAATGGCCCCTCTGGCTGTTTATACAAGCGATGCTATGTCACACAGGGGTTGGTTTGACTCTACTGCGATGCGTTCACTCAAAATACAAATGTGTCCAGTCACATTGGAAGAGGAAGAGACCTTTGAGTGGTTCCTTTTTCATGGACTTCTGCAAACCTTGTATTTCAAGCTGTAGGACGAGGGGCCCTTTAGTTAGTATTTTGTTAGGATCCCCAATTAGCTGCTGCCGAGGCAGTGGCTACACTTACTGGGCTCCAAACAGGAAACAACACAACAAATAAATACATAATATAAATATACATACATAGCACAACATTTACATTACAATTTAGCCATTCAGCAGAAGTTCCTATCCAGAGCGACCCACAGCTAGTGCATTCATATTATGATAGCCAGGCGAGACAGCCAAATAGCACAGTCGTATCCCAATCACGTATCACATACATAATACAATGCAAAATACAATACAAAATGTATAAAAATGTCTGTGTGTCTCTTCGCTGTACCAGTCATGCTGTAAGGTGTTCTTTTATTTTTACATGATTTTATTGCTAGCTGAGTTACCTGGGGTGGCTGACAGTTCCATGTAATACTGTGTGTTTCCCATCCTCTGTTCTGGACCTGGGGACTGTGAAGAGACCTCTGGTTGCATGTCTTGTGTGATACAGATGAGTGTCTGAACTGTGCGCCAACTGCTTGAACAGTCAGTTCGGTACCTTCTACACCTTGCACAAAGACCAACAGTGATGCACTCAATCTCTCCTCAACTTTGAACCAGGAGAGATTGACATGCATGTCATTGACATTCGCTCCTTGTGTACATCAAAGCTCAATACGAGCTGCTCTGTTTTGGACCAACTGCAATTTGCTTATGTCCTCCTTTGCTGCACCTGACTTGACCACACAACTGGACAGTGTTCCAGGTGCAACAAACTACACCTGTAGGACCTGTCTGGTTGACTGAGATATCAAGAAAGTACAGCAGCGCCTTATCATGGACAGACCTCTTCCCATTTTAGTAACCATTGAGTGAGTCTATATGTTTTGACCATGATAGCAGGCTATCTAGGGTGACACCCAGCAATTTAGTCTCTTCAACTTGCTCAATAGGCACATTATTCAAAATGATGCTTTTCTTTTTGTGATATTTAGCACCAGCCTATTGCTAGTTACCCATTCTAAAAATCACTGGAGTGCAATGTTAAGGGTGTCAGTTATTTATTTTACTGTAGGAGCCGGCGTGTATACTGTTGAGTCGTCAGCGTACATGGACACACAGGCTTTATTCAAGGTCATTGGAAGGTTATTAGTAAACACAGAAAACAATAATGGTCCAAGCTGGCTGCCCTGCGGTACATCACACTCAACCAAATTTGTATTAGAGAAGCTTCCATTAAAGAAGAGGATGTTAATCCATAGCACCATTAAAGGGTGCTCTGCTATTTTTGGGCAGCGGAATTACCTTTGCTTCCCTCTAGGCCTGAGGGCACACTGTCTTTTAGGCTTAGATTGAAGATGTGGCTAATAGAAGTCGACATGTATTCCTCTACCAACCTCAGTAATTTACCATCCAGGTTGTCATTCATCATCTATCTATGGGGATTTGGTCGTTTTAACATTCCGTTTCTTTATGGGCGCTGCCTGTCAGTATCCGGAAGAAGCAATTTCATAAATGCAGCGGCAGGATGTTCCTCATTACACACATCGGACCAACAAATATTTTTCACATCTTTAACATACGTATCATTGCAAAACCTCTTGTATGATTGCTTATACACTATTTTAGGACCAGTCTTTGGAACTTTGGTTTTCTTAGATATGTCTATCCAGTGGGTGTGGATACTGTTTTAGAACAGATTTCTGCAGCATTCGTATGGATATGGTTAATACAAGTGGATGATTTGGATACTGTTCTGTTTGTAAATACCCAGGTAGGTTGACTGATAACCTGAACCAGTTTGCAGGCACTGATAACAGTTTGAAGCTTTTTATTGAGTGGACAGCTTGATGAAGCCAGTCAATATTTAGGTCATCCAGAAGGTATCACATACATTATCAAGGATTTCACACACATTATCCAGATACTGACTGTTAGCACTTGGTGGTCTATAGCAACTTCCCACAAGAATAGGCTTTAGATGAGGCAGGTGAACCTGTAGCCATGTTACTTCAACTAGAGGTTGACCGATTAATCGGAATGGCCGATAAATTAGGTCCGATTTCAAGTTTTCATAACAATCGGAAATCGGGAATTTTGGGCGCTGATTAATTAAAAAAAAAAAAAAGAGATAAAGTTGTCAGCTCGGGGGATCCAATCTTGCAACCTTACAGTTAACTAGTCCAACGCAATAACGACCAGCCTCTCTCTCGTTGCACTCCACAGAGAGACTGCCTGTTACGCGAATGCAGTAAGCCAAGGTAAGTTGCTTATTAGCATTACATTTATCTTATAAAAAACAATCGATCACAATCACTAGTTAACTGCACATGGTTGATGATATTACTAGATATTATCTAGCGTGTCCTGCGTTGCATATAATCTGACTGAGCACACAAGTATCTAAGTATGTGACTGAGTGGTGGTAGGCAGAAGCAAACATGTAAACATTCATTCAAACAGCACTTTCGTGCGTTTTGCCAGCAGCTCTTCGTTGTGCGTCAAGCATTGCGCTGTTTATGACTTCAAGCCTATCAACTCCCGAGATGAGGCTGGTGTAACCGAAGTGAAATGGCTGGCTAGTTAGCGTGCGCTAATAGCGTTTCAAACGTCACTCACTCTGAGCCTTCTAGTAGTTGTTCCCCTTTCTCTGCATGGGTAACGCTGCTTCGATGGTGGCTGTTGTTGTTGTGTTGCTGGTTCGAGCCCAGGTAGGGGCGAGGAGAGGGACGGAAGCTATACTGTTACACTGGCAATACTAAAGTGCCTATAAGAACATCCAATAGTCAAAGGTTAATGAAATACAAATGGTATAGAGGGAAATAGTCCTATAATTCCTATAATAACTACAACCTTAAACTTCTTACCTGGGAATATTGAAGACTCATGTTAAAAGGAACCACCAGCTTTCATATGTTCTCATGTTCTGAGCAAGGAACTGAAAGGTTAGCTTTCTTACATAGCACATATTGCACTTTTACTTTCTTCTCCAACACTTTGTTTTTGAATTATTTTAACCAAATTGAACATGTTTCATTATTTACTTGAGGCTAAATTGATTTTATTGATGTATTATATTACGTTAAAATAAGTGTTCATTCAGTATTGTTGTAATTGTCATTATTACAAATACATTTGTAAAAAATCGGCCGATTTAATCGGTATCGGCTTTTTTGGTTCTCCAATAATCGGTATCGGCGTTGAAAAATCATAATTGGTCGACCTCTAACTTCAACAGCATTTGACACGAGATCCTCTCTAAGCTTTACAGGAATATGACTCTAAGTATAAACCGCAATGTCTCTTCCGTAGATATTATAACCATATATTGCTACCACCGTGTCATCAAAGCGATTATCTAAGTGAGTTTCAGAGATACAGTGGGGCAAAAAAGTATTTAGTCAGCCACCAATTGTGCAAGTTCTCCCACTTAAAAAGATGAGAGAGGACTGTAATTTTCATCATAGGTACACTTCAACTATGACAGACAAAATACATTTTAAAAAATCCAGAAAATCACATTGTAGGATTTTTAATGAATTTATTGGCAAATTATGGTGGAAAATAAGTATTTGGTCAATAACAAATGTTTATCTCAAGACTTTGTTATATAGCCTTTGTTGGCAATGACAGAGTTTTCACACACTGTTGCTGGTATTTTGTTCCATTCCTCCATGCAGATCTCCTCTAGAGCAGTGATGTTTTGGGGCTGTTGCTGGGCAACACAGACTTTCAACTCCCTCCAAAGATTTTCTATGGGGTTGAGATCTGGAGACTGGCTAGGCCACTCCAGGACCTTGAAATGCTTCTTACGAAGCCACTCCTTCGTTGCCCGGGCGGTGTGTTTGGGATCATTGTCATGCTAAAAGACCCAGCCACGTTTCATCTTCAATGCCCTTGCTGATGGAAGGAGGTTTTCACTCAAAATCTCACGATACATGGCCCCATTCATTCTTTCCTTTACATGGATCAGTCGTCCTGGTCCCTTTGCAGAAAAACAGCCCCAAAGCATGATGTTTCCACCCCCATGCTTCACAGTAGGTATGGTGTTCTTTGGATGCAACTCAGCATTCTTTGTCCTCCAAACACGACGAGTTGAGTTTTTACCAAAAAGTTATATTTTGGTTTCATCTGACCATATGACATTCTCCCAATCTTCTTCTGGATCATCCAAATGCTCTCTAGCAAACTTCAGACGGGCCTGGACATGTACTGGCTTAAGCAGGGGGACACGTCTGGCACTGCAGGATTCCCTGGCGGCGTAGTGTGTTACTGATGGTAGGCTTTGTTACTTTGGTCCCAGCTCTCTGCAGGTCATTCACTAGGTCCCCCCGTGTGGTTCTGGGATTTTTGCTCACCGTTCTTGTGATCATTTTGACCCCACGGGGTGAGATCTTGCGTGGAGCCCTAGATTGAGGGAGATTATCAGTGGTCTTGTATGTCTTCCATTTCCTAATAATTGCTTCCACAGTTGATTTCTTCAAACCAAGCTGCTTACCTATTGCAGATTCAGTCTTCCCCATCTGGTGCAGGTCTACAATGTTGTTTCTGGTGTCCTTTGACAACTCTTTGGTCTCGGCCATAGTGGAGATTGGAGTGTGACTGTTTGAGGTTGTGGACAGGTGTCTTTTATACTGATAACAAGTTCAAACAGGTGCCATTAATACAGGTAACGAGTGGAGGACAGAGGTGCCTCTTAAAGAAGAAGTTACAGGTCTGTGAGAGCCAGTAATCTTGCTTGTTTGTAGGTGACCAAATACTTATTTTCCACCATAATTTGCAAATAAATTCATTAAAAATCCTACAATGTGATTTTCTGGATTTTTGTTCTCGTTTTGTCTGTCATAGTTGAAGTGTACCTATGATGAAAATTACAGGCCTCTCTCATCTTTTTAAGTGGGAGAACTTGCACAATTGGTGGCTGACTAAATACTTTTTTGCCCCACTGTATATAGTGTACTTTATAATGATTTGGACATGAATTGTGAAAATGCTAATTGACTTGCCTTGGATTTGTGCCACAAATGCAAAAAACCATTTTGAAACTGGGCAATAAAACCAAAGCATGGATTTCTGTCATACCTTGTCCATAAACTGCTTACAGGGTAAGGAAACCAATATGTTATTTTGTGATTTGGTTGAACTGTCCCTATCTAGTGGTCAGAGCCTGGTAATATCAGGATGTCAGATGGAACATAAACCTAACAACTTCAATTACACATATCTGAACGGTGGAGAAAACATCAACTTCCCTGAGTGCATTTGGAAAGTATACAGACCCCTTCCCTTTTCCCACAATTTGTTACAGCCTTATTCTAAAATTGATTAAATACAAATATTTCCTCATCAATCTACACACAATACCCCATTATGACAAAGCAAAACGTTTTTGGGACATTTTTGCAAATGTATTAAAAATAAAAAACAGATACCTTATTTATATAAGTATTCAGACCCTTTGCTATGAGAATTGAAATTGAGCTCCGGTGCATCCTGTTTCCATTGATCATCCTTGATGTTTCTACAACTTGGAATCCACCTGTGGTATATTCATTTGATTGGAAAGGCACACACCTGTCTATATAAGGTCCCACAGTTGACAGTGCATGTCAGAGCAAAAACCAAGCCATGAGGTCAAAGGAATTGTCTGTAGAGCTCAGAGACAGGATTGTGTTGAGGCACAGATATGGGGAAGGATACCAATACATTTCTGCAGCATTGAAGGTCAAGAACATAGTGGCCTCCATCATTCTTAAACAGAAGAAGTTTGGAACCACCAAGACTTCCTAGAGCTGGCCGCCCGGCCATACTGAGCAATCGGGGGAGAAGGGCCTAGGTCAGGGAAGTGACCAAGAATCTGACAGAGCTCCAGAGTTCCTTTGTGGAAATGGGAGAAACTTCCAGAAGAACATCCATCTCTGCAGCACTCCACCAATCAGGCCTTTATGGTAGTGGCCAGACGGAAACCACTCCTCAGTAAAAGGCACATGACAGCCTGCTTGGAGTTTGCCAAAAGGCCCCTAAAAAGAGAACAAGATTCTCCCGTCTAATGAAACCAAGATTGAACTCTTTGGCCTGAATGCCTAGCGTCATGTCGGAGCGAATGGAATGGCATCAAACACAAAAGGTGGAAAGGCAGGCGGAAGGAGGCAAGATCAGGTGTGAACATTCTAGCCAATGAGAGGGCAGATACGCAAGTGAACAACAGACACAAAACTCTAATATAAAATATTTTTTATCAAAGTTGCCGAGATGCCACGTGCGTCCATTTATATCAATACATTCGTAACAAACTAAAGATTACAACTTCAATTCCATCAAATAATTCTCAAATTGACAACAAAGGAAATAGTTGGCCAAATCCCCACTTGGTTTGATTCTTGTGTGGACTGATTTTGACAGAAGTGGAGCCTCTTGGTTCGCCTCTTCCACTTTGACTTGCCTGCCTAGTTAAAGGTAAAAAATAAATTAAAAATAACCTCTGAGCAAGCAGATGCTTCTCTCTATTTTAACCACTAGAGGGAGTCTTTGACAAAGTAATGTGTCTTATCTCTGACCATCAATTTCAACTAGGGCCTGAGCAGAAAGTTGCATCTTCTCTGTGTTAAGATGGAAAATTCCAGAGCTCTCTACTTCTAAGAATAGTTCAGAGGTAACAGAGGATTTGGAATAACCAGGAACAAAGCTCCAAGGGCTACCATCATGGCAGGTGGGAATGTTGCCGGGGGTAACCAGATAGCCCGGCAAGGCCCCCTCTTCCACCCCTTCCATACAGTCTGAGTCAACTACTGCACCTAATCCACACCCCACTGTATGGTCATTGGACCCTCTCTATCCAATGGGGTGGTTTGCAGGCTGACGGTCTGTGTTTATGATGGGTTGTATTTCATGGTTGTGGTACAGTTAAGCATGCTGCTCGCCTAGGGGCTGGGCTGTGGCCACCGCTCCTAACGAGGTTCCAGTTAATCCCATTGATATGAGTGCTGGTAAATCTCTGTCAGCTGGTATTGGGCTGATATGCCACCAAAAATATCGCTCACTCGCTCGTTACCCACCCATTCACTCACTTTTGTGCACTGACTCACACAGGGGGGGGGGGGGATCACAGTTTAGTGATCCTCACTCGGCTCACTGAATAAACTGAACATTCCTGCAAGCCCAGGGCAGCTGTAGTCAGGGTCATACATCAGACAGTGCTCTGTGTGGAGAGTCAGAATCTTTATAACACAGGTCTGTGGCTCAGTGTGAATGTGTATATTTACGAGGGCTGTCCCCGACTAAAAAACATCTTGTTCGGCCGAAAGTCGTCTGTTCTTTCGACCAATTGATTGGTCAACATTTTTTGTGTATTTTCCCGTATAGACACACCCTATGTGTTTTAATAAAATAAACTATATGCATTGAGCTTGTCTGATGCTTTAAGTTTACGGTTTGATGAAATAAGACAAATACCTTGAGGGTGCCAGAGAACCTGACCGAAATATTCTCCTCCTGCTCCTGCTGGCTTTCACAGATTCTGCCATTACTCTCCTGAAGTTGCCTGTAATAGGTTGCCGACTCGTCGTGTAGTCTTTCTCACGTTGCAGGCCAGTTTCTCTTACCATTTCTACCGATCTGCATGCCAGCTATGGTTTTCATATGCACATTTTCGTGAAAGTTTAATTCATAATAATGTCTTCGTATCTCAAAATCCTTGTCATGTGGTTAAACAACATTCTATCCAAATCTAAATGAAAATGATACAAACCTAAAAAGTAACTTATTTTGCCATTGCCAACTATGTAAAAATAACCTACATAAAGCCAACAAATAAAAACATTGCAGCCTGCAAGTAGAACATATCCTGATAAATAAATATCCTATAAATCACATTGGGTTGACATGGCCTGTCTGCAATGAACTTGAAATATTGTATCAACTATTAAGTTGGGTCCATCCCAAAGCTGCACTAGCAAACTTGTAACATTGTATGCTACAAAATATTCTGGGCCTGTCATGCCAAATAATGTCCCCTGTCCAAAAAGTGTATCTCTCTCTCTCTGCATCACAATGGGATTCGATAAACTATTAGCGTCTGATGATTCAAATTTTGAAGATCATTACAGCCTAAATTACGTTATTTTCACCGTCACTATGCAAACAAGGCTGATTTCCGTGACAATTTCGCTGTTTAAACCAGTTTTGTTTAGCTAATAAAATGAAAACATTAATTTGAACTACTTGTGATACCTTGTTAACATTACAACATGAAATACATGTCTTAAACATTGCTACGTTTTTCGGAAATGGCAAAGAAAACGTGTAATCTGCTTGACACATTAAAGGTACTTACCTTACAGATCACCAAGTCAGCTAATCTCCACTCCTTTCATATGCAAATCCATTTTATACATACACTGGCTTGTCTGGCTGTCATGTTTTTATTTAACCTGCCCTTCCCTTGTTTCCCTAGTCCTTTATTATTATATATATATATATATATATAATATATATATATATATATATATAAAAATTGTACACACATGGCAATCATAAAATTCTGGTGTGTGGAATATTGACGAGGTGGTTGCTGTGTGGGTGGAGGTTTCTGCCTGTCACTTGTTCTCAACAGGCAGCCAGTCTCAGAAGGTGGACTTGAAGAGGGAGACTGCAAAATCCAAGCACTGCTCTCTTTGTTCTGAGTATTTGCAGTATCTCACATAATTATGTGCCCATTATGATAGAGCAAGACAACGTTCTTAGCAGATAATGACAATAACAGTAGCTGTAGATGATGTAATGAAACGTTGAAGGGTGATTGGTAATGAGGACATCAGGTGGATCCAGGTCTGGATGTTGGGCAGAACCCCCTAGCTATTGGAGAACAGGAGCAGAGTTAAATGGAACAGGGTAGGAGACAGAGACGTAAACAAGCAAACACTCCAACTGCTCCAACTGGAGAAGATTGTTTGCTTCCACTGAGGTAACCCTAGGAAGACAAAGAGAAAAATATCAGTGTTAGGGAAACTAAAACTAGCTTCAGGTTATTTTTTGTGCAAATGCAATAGTTATTATCTGAGATTTTTATATTCACATTAACAGATGGTGACCCCAGCTAGGAGCGAAAGAGCAGCGAGGTTTCTTAGGCCTCTCCTTCCTTTCGTCCTCCTTCCAAAACAATTGCATTGTTTACCTCAGTCAACAGCTGCGGCTTCCGTCCGTACTCAGTGGAGGCCTGGATGCTGTTGTTGTGTGCAAAAATAATTACCTTTATAATTACGATATCTATTGACAATGTAAGATATTGAAATATGTCTGATTATGTACCATGGACAAACAAAAATAAATCAAACAAACCATTGGTGACAGAATATAACTTATAACATCCGTCCGTACCTTGTTCCAGCTTTCATGACCTCGGTCACTCAAGATGACCTCTGGAGAACCGTGGGTGTTGAAGATGTTCATCGCCTTGGAGGTGACCTCGCCACTCTCGTCCTTGATGGGTATCATACAAAACAAAAAATATATTTTTGGTTCCAAGCACCCTTTTTAATGGGTTACAGACGGGAATTTAGAATTATGCATGTACTCTTCCTTTTACTGACCTTAATGGGTTTTGCCTCCACCCACTTGATAAAGTGATTGGTTGCCGTCAGACATCAGCTGTTGCCATTCCTGGATTTTGTGAAGGGTCCGATGAGATCCACCTCTAACATTTAAAGTGTTAGAGAGAAGATTACGTTATTCTTACCCGTATGTATTTGTCTTACAGTATGCACATTTTCATATTTGTAAGGATACTGACACACACACACACACACACTTACACATTCTATGATATCGAACTCTGCTGTGGTCAAATAAAGCAACCATTACAAAACAACTTATCAGGGCAAAATTTGAATTGGGACGCTTACCGATCATACGCCATGGTGAAACAACTTTGATGGGCTTCAACTCCGGTGCCACAGTCTTCACCCTCTCAAACTTCTGGCAGGCTAGTCAGGGTACTGACCTTTAAGCAAAAAGTGACACATTGAAACATTGTGTGCTCTTTGATATGACATTCATTGAAATCATAATAATTTCAGATAGAATGTGATTGATTAACAAAAGGTTATTTCACTTGCCCAGCTGTCCACCTTGATAATTCTCTGTCAGAAGAAACGTAGATTTATTTGGCAATCATGCGTTTCACTCCGAATTGGCAGCACTACCTCTTTCTCTTCCTTAGTAAAAAAAAATCACCCTCCTTTGTGGCTGGCCATCCTTCCCCCGTAAGTACAAATGATTGCCTAACAAGTTGGAAGAGAAGAGTTGTTGAAATACTCAAGTCTAAGTACATTTGCACTGCTGTCTTTCTCTCTTTGTTTCTCTCTCTCCAACTCTCTCTATCTGTCTGTCTTCCACTATCTTCCCACCTCTCTCTCTATCTGTCTGTCTTCCCACCTCTCTCTCCAGCTCTCTCTATCTGTCTGTCGTCCACTCTCTTCCCACCTCTCTCTCCAGCTCTCTATCTGTCTGTCTTCCACTCTCTTTCCACCTCTCTCTCCAGCTCTCTCTATCTGTCTGTCTTCCACTCTCTTCCCACCTCTCTCCCTCTCTCACTTTAATCCTTTCTTTCTCACTTTCTTCCCCTCCCCCTCTCTCTGTGTCTGTCTAGCGAAGACACCTAGTTAAGGGCATTTGGGGGGGGGCACATTTTGACACGGGGACACTATTTGGCATGACAGGCCCTCAGAGTTTCCACCCCAGTGAGCTCGGGACAGACACAGCTGTAGGCTATTCGCGCAAAGGATAAGAAGTAGTGTTTGACTTCGGGAGGAACTCACCGAAGCTGAGTATGGGCACCTCAAATGTTCTACTGCTTGAGCTCCTGTTCTCTTATAGAATAATAGCTAAAAAGTATTGTGTAGCTCCTGCACATAAATAAACTCAGCAAAAAATAAATTCAACAACTGAGACATAAACTGAACAAGTTCCACAGACATGTGACTAACAGAAATTGAATAATGTGTCCCTGAAGAAAGGAGGGGTCAAAATTAAAAGTAACAGTCAGTATCTGGTGTGGCCACCAGCTGCATTAAGATGTTACCCCACTCCCGGACATTTCTGGGGGGATTGGCCCTAGCCCTCACTCTCCGATCCAACAGGTCCCAGACATGCTCAATGGGATTGATGTCCAGGCTCTTCGCTGGCCATGGCAGAACACTGACATTCCCGTCTTGCAGGAAATCCCGTGCAGAACGAGCAGTATGGCTGGTGGCATTGTCATGCTGGAGGGTCATGTCAGGATGAGGCTACAGGAAGGGTACCACATGAGGGAGGAGGATTTCTTCCCTGTAATGCACAGCGTTGAGATTGCCTGCAATGACAACAAGCTCAGTCCGATGATGCTGTGACACACCGCCCCAGACCATGACGGACCCTCCACCTCCAAATCGATCCCGCTCCAGAGTACAGGCCTCGGTGTAACGCTCATTCCTTTGACAATAAACGCGAATCCGACCATCCCTCCGGTTGTCAGTGAAGAGCACTTTTTGCCTGTCCTGTCTGGTCCAGCGACGGTGGGTTTGTGCCCATAGGTGACGTTGTTGCCGGTGATGTCTGGTGAGGACCTACCTTACAACAGGCCTACAACAGCCCTCAGTCCAGCCTCTCTCAGCCTATTGCGGACAGTCTGAGCACTGATGGAGGGATTGTGCGTTCCTGGTGTAACTCGGGCAGTTGTTGTTGCCATCCTGTACCTGTCCCGCAGGTGTGATGTTCGGATGTACTGATCCTCTGCAGGTGTTGCACCATGTGGTCTGCCACAGCGAGGACGATCAGCTGTACGTTCTGTCTCCCTGTAGCGCTTTCTTAGGCGTCTCACAGAACAGACATTGCAATTTATTGCCCTGGCCACATCTGCAGTCCTCATGCCTCCTTGCAGCATGCCTAAGGCACGTTCACGCAGATGAGCAGGGACCCTGGGCATCTTTCTTTTGGTGTTTTTCAGAGTCAGTAGAAAGGCCTCTTTAGTGTCCTAAGTTTTCATAACTGTGACCTTAATTGCCTACCGCCTGTAAGCTGTTAGTGTCTTAATGACCGTTCCACAGGTGCATATTCATTAATTGTTTATGGTTCATTGAACAAGAATGGGGAACAGTGTTTAAACCCTTTACAACGATGATCAGTGGAGTTATTTTGATTTTTACAAATTATCTTTGAAAGACAGGGTCCTGAAAAGGGGACAATTATTTTTTTGCTGAGTTTATAAACAGTACCAACACCCAAAATGAGTACTGGAACCTAAAAGTCAAGCACTGATAAGAAATAATCAGGTAGGCCTATTTTATGACGTTTCTACTGAATCAGAGCTTTACATTTTTCCCTTTCACGCAGAGTGGTTATCAAAAGGGGGAGAGCTGGAAAGCTTTTTCAAATACATTGAGGAACTATTGTAATTCTCAGTGGATGTAAAAACAGACTTTGTTTGCTCCCTGTTTGAGGTGAAGAAAACCTTCATTTGAGACGCTCCACAAGTCATTAGTGGTGCTGCATTAAGCCAATCAGAAATACTATCAGATCCCCAAATGGGCCCATTTATATTCCTACATTTGCGTGCAGGCCAGGTAGCCTATAGACCCACTTCTATGTATAATCAGGCCAGGTAGCATATAGGCCTACTTCTATGTATAATCAGGCCAGGTAGCCTATAGGCCTACTTCTATGTATAATCAGGCCAGGTAGCCTATAGGCCTACTTCTATGTATAATCAGGCCAGGTAGCATATAGGCCTACTTCTATGTATAATCAGGCCAGGTAGCATATAGGCCTACTTCTATGTATAATCAGGCCAGGTAGCCTATAGGCCTACTTCTATGTATAACCAGGCCAGGTAGCCTATAGGCCTACTTCTATGTATAACCAGGCCAGGTAGCCTATAGGCCTACTTCTATGTATAATCAGGCCAGGTAGCCTATAGGCCTACTTCTATGTATAATCAGGCCAGGTAGCCTATAGGCCTACTTCTATGTATAATCAGGCCAGGTAGCCTATAGGCCTACTTCTATGTATAACCAGGCCAGGTAGCCTATAGGCCTACTTCTATGTATAATCAGGCCAGGTAGCCTATAGGCCTACTTCTATGCGTGTCCTTACTCAACATTGACAGAAGCGCTCCAAACAAAAGACAAAGACTACATTTACAAAACTCATAAATGGAGTGAAACAAACCAAAACTTGTTTCTCACAAGTGTGTAGCATAGGTTGCGGATTCTGAAAACAATGTGTCCACTCAGAGAATGAGAAGAGGAAGACTGGAATAATAATAGTGAATGCATTAACAGAAATTACTGTAACCAAAGTAACAAACATCGTAGATTAGATATTATAGGAATTAACGGTAAATGTACTACTGGTGATATATGTAATGGGGAATTGATAGACACTAACAATCAAAGGCAAACAGTTCACTCAATGATGTTATGAAATAATGAATGTGCACAAAATTGGCGGGAGAGTGTTCATTCTGGAGAGAGAAATGCATTGTGCATCTGGGGGCATGGTCAATCCGACATCTGCATTGACCATGCAGCATATGGCCTCAGAAGTCGGGACATTCATACTTCTTGCGCTTCGCGGAGCAGTGCAGAGTTGTTGTCAAGGAAGTGAGTTTGTGTTTATACAGGATGTACCGCCCCCACCTACCATCAACTAATCATGTCATTGTGGAACTATACAGAGCCCTCTGCATTGTTTAAAAATTCGGGAGAGGCATGGTGATGTGGTACAGAGCTCGATTTGGCCTCTGCATGCCTCTGGAGGCTCTGCTATTGCATCACACCCTCCATATAGAGCCTCCTACCACATTTTTAGATCAAGCCGAAATGGGCTTTTAGTCTAGGCCTCTGCAATGGATAAATTCACTGAGATGGGCGCAAATATATATTTGTTACTGCTCAACTAAAACGATCTTGGTCGACCATCAGCCTAATCTCCAAACATTCGACCAGTCGACTAATCGGGGTCAAGCCTAATATTTACAGTACATGAGTGACAATTATAAACATAAGTGTTTCCTGTTTGTCTTGCCTTCCAACGTGTGTGTGTGTGGTCTTGTACTGCTCTAGTCTGTCCTCTTCCAGCAGCACAGCCTCTAAATCAGTGCCCAACCAGTGCACCCAAGTAGACTGAGCTGCCCCTTAAACACCATCCATCATGGGAGAGGCTCTGAAAGACCCCCCCCCCCCCCCCCCGCCCACACACACTCAGCCCTCCTAGTGGAGGTGAGGAGGAGTTCACACCCCCTCTCAGGAATGATCCTGCCGGCTTCAGGGGAATGGGACGTTGACCTCAAGATAGCCGGCTTAGCTGATTGGTTAAATCCCTGAAGAAATAGCTGTGGCACAGTGTATGTTATGGGTAAAGTGACACTGGTTCTGGGCTCCCTCTTTGCTATATTCAGATACTGTGAGAGCTGTGCTGATAAGCAGAGAGGCTGGTGAGTGGTGATGTTAGGGCTAGGTTATCAGAGATGGGAGGGAGAAGAGGAGCAGAGACTCTGGTAGCCTTGGCATGGTGAGCGTGGGATTTTAGGGTATGTGTGGACGGAATGTTTTGAGAACCCTCTCAGGGATGGGCTCTCATAGAGATACGGAGCATCATGCTGGGGTGAATGGTGAGATATCAGACCGGAGCTAACAAGATTTGGTTGTTTTTTCATTTGTTTCAATTTCAAATTATTTGTTTCACATGAGAAAGAAGATTGAACAAGTTCTTGTTAGATTTTTCCCCACTCTGTATTTCATCATACCCATGTCAACTGTCTAAAGTTGAACTCATTCAATCAGCTTACACTAGATGACTGGCTTAAATAAAAATCAGCATCCAAATTAGTCGTCCTGGACCAGGGTTGATAAACAAATGGTGTTGTTCTGCAGCACAGTGTTTCTCTGGTCATCTCTAAGGACAGATCTCTTCATATCTCCAGAGGTCATCATGGTGTCCAGCTCATGTATGTTTTCTTTCTCTTTCTGGTAAAAGCAAGAGTGTGAAAACAGTCTGGACAACCCCTCCATCTCTCTCTTCTCTCTCCAGTTATTGTCACCTCCCAGCTCTTACTGACAACTACCCATGAGCCCCCTCTTTCCATTTACTGAGACCAGCCCTCTTACCCACCGAGCACCGACCGACACGGGACATCCATGGACGTTGAAAAGTAGTTGAAACTGAGTCAGTTCAAATCTGAACCAATCATGGCCGTTTGTTTCACAAGTTTGGAAAGCACAGTACAGTAAAGAAAAGTAGAGTATAGGTCAGTACTATACAGTACATTACTATAGAGTTTAGTACAGTAGAGCACAATAGAGTACAGTCCAATTTAGTGTACTGTACTGAACTCTACTGTACTAAACTGAACTTTACTGAACTATACTGTGCTGTACTGAACTCTACTGTGCTGTACTGAACTCTACTGTGCTGTACTGAACTCTACTGTGCTGTGATGTACCGTGATTTCCGAAGTTGTGAAACATATACGTCTATAATTGGAACAGGTTTGGTCTGGTCCGACCAATCAAATTGGGTCTTGTTTGGGGCTGGAGCTCATTGGAATAAGTGTGTAGAATAATACCCAAACAAGCAAAGGAGGATATAAGTTGTGTACCTATTCAGGATACGTCACCATGAAGAGAATGACATTTATAATTATGCATTTTTGTATAGTACAGATCAGGGACCCATGATGTCATTCTGTTACCATCATTCTGTTACCCGGGTATAAATCCACTTCAATTACTGTAGTTCAATAACTAAAATGAATTTTTGTCATGTCATAGCGGACACCCCATTCTTTCAGCAGGCATCTTTGAATATTAATTTGTGGCCACAAACAAACAGTCATTCTGTTACCAAACTTTACGCCTGCACTGTTATTTCGAGACAATTTGTTTTTGTAAAATTTTCTGTAGAAATTGTTAAAAGTAGTCCTTGTGCGTAGAGTTGTATGGTTTTTCACTTTGCAATCAATGGTTCAGAGACAAACTGACTGTTTGGCATACTTTTAAAGTGAAGAGTCTCAGCGTTGTTCTGTTACAGTGGAATTGCCTCTGCTCTGCTCCTCAGTGTTATTTCTGTCGTTCTCTCTTTGTATTCTCTGTTCCTATCCTCCCAGTTATGTAACATTATCTAGGGCTAATGTCAACAGTGACACAAACTAACAATGCACCATGCCCTGTGTGTACTATCTTCATGACTTCCAGACACTAAAGGCCTGCTCTGTCACTCAACCATCATGTAGCTACCCTCTTTGAGTATCTTTTTTCTCAGTGGGATGAGATGGGATGCTTTGCTTCCTAGTGCGTACTCTCTTTTGGGGGGTTTAGACTAATGGAAATACTGTGTTTTGTTATGGTGCATTTTCTGCCCCAAGCATTAACAAGAATTTATGGAGAAAGAAGATGTGGTATCCCTAAACATAGGAACTCATTTTAGTTTTTTAGGACTACAAGCTAGCAAGCTCTATTGCATGAGAAGCTCCGCCCGCTAAGTGCACAGCTGGGGGGGATGGACTGTATCCCGGTATCCCTTGGGCTCCCAATGCCACACGCCTAGAGGCTGGTAGACCAGTACAGTGGGAGAGGCGGCATTTGCATGTGTGTGTGCGTGTGTTTTCAAATGTCTGAAAGTTTGAGGACAGGAATATCTAGGTCAGCTTTCTTCCTTTTTCAGTTAACATCTGGTACATTCTGGAGTGAGGTTTTCAGTTAACATCTGGTACATTCTGGAGTGAGGTTTTCAGTTAACATCTGGTACATTCTGGAGTGAGGTTTACCGTTAACCAGATGTTTTCAGTGGAGGGCTGTAAAGGGGGTTGGGTGAAGTATCATGTTTTAGTTTAGAAAAAGGAACATTTCCAGTACTGTCAACTTTGTCAGAGCCCTTAATGTCTTATCTCACAGTGCATCAGAGCTCATAAAATGTTTTGTCAGACAATGTTCTTATCTTTCATTGTATCAAGAGGAATAAGATAAAACCGAGTAATCTGTTGATTTAGCAACCAGTATGAAACCAATCTCACAGCAATCAGATTGAAGACTATGTTGTATTACATTACACTGCAGAAGTCAAGACAGGTTTGGGTCGTCCTACCCTTGTAACGCCCAGAAGAACATGATTTCACTTGGAAAGGCCAGTCACTGCCTTTTAGGGATGTCATTTTATGAGGACATGACTGACCTGGAGGATACAGTGAGTGTTTGGGTTCCGGCCAGACAGAAAATGACTCTACTGCTGTAGCCATTCAGATAGTAGAACAAGCCACTCAGTGAAGGTTAGGTCAACTCCTGTGTAATTATGTCTATTTATGTGTGCTGGTTTTGCAGACAAAACAGGAACCGTCAGGAATCTGACTCTTGTCTAGCTGTGGTGTGTGTCTAGGCTGTGCCTGGGTCTATATCAGGGTTGTCAAATGGCCCGCGAGTCCCATCAATTCGAGCCGCAAGGTGGTTTGAGTAAGCCTTTCTTTAAATATTTTTTCCCCTGGGGAAAAATTCTCAATTGACATGACTAAAACCAAATAGAAATGGTGTAGAAATGACAATGACCTACATTTCTAGTCTCTTTACTCTGTCCAGCTTGCTAACAGTCTTCAAAACGGAAACTAGACAGTCAAGGAGCATCGAAAATTCCAAAAGCGATGTATAGAGGACTTTTTATTTTTTGACGGCAAGGAAATAGAAATATAACCAATTTTAAGTGCGTCCCTCCGGACTTCGCCGAAGACCGCATATGGCCCGCTGGGCAAAATTAGTTTGACACCCCTGGTGTCGGCTATATGCTTATCTGTGGGGGGACTGTGATCCTGTGTCTTCATTCTCTGCTATGAGGGGAATTTCCCTCTTGTCATTTCCACTCCCCCACTTAGTCCTCAGCTTCTCATTCTGAGAAGGTTGCACTACATGCTTTTTCTCTCAGACTTTCCTGAAGGAATAGAGAAGAGTCAAAGAATGAGGGATTGAGAATACAAAGAGATAAGAAACGGGAAGAATAGAGAGGTAAACAATAATAATACAACTACTCCTACGGAGTTCCAGCAGTCTCCTAGGGAGGGACGACCAAGCCTGACTCACTAGAAGAAACAGGCTACCCTTTAACAGCAGTCATGTGAGGAAGGAAGCAGGAAAACCCCTCTTCCCCCTGCCTGGCCCCTTACATGCTGCATTAGAGCAGAGAGTTGTCTGCTGTCAGGGAGGACTATATGATACTAATTCACACATGCTAATGTAGTGTACTCACTCCCATTACATCATAGAACTGCATTAGTCTACACTTTGTGGAGTAGGCTAAATGCTCAAAGGTGTTCACTGTTCACGTTTGCGAAAAACAAACACGCATTAAAACGAACAATAACAGTATAAACTATGTGTATCTTCAGGCACTATAGGCGACTTTCTATTAATGCAGACTAAATGAAATACTCATGATTTTTAAAGAACACAAAGAAACAAACCACTTTCATATAATTTAAGCTACATCACACATTAACACACACACAGCATGCAGTAATACTGTGAGGGGGAGGGGGAGAGAGATGGAGACAGTGGAGGGGGAGTGCTGAGAGAAACCCAGCCTCCTCCATTCTACAGCATATGAAGTGGTACAGCCCGCCTCACACCCCTTAGCACCACGTGGTACACTCCAGACCAGTCATAGGGATTTAAAGGGATTGTTATGTGTACAGAAAACCGGCCTAATCCAGGAAGCAGCACAGGCACAGAGGCAGAGAGAAGGGGGGAAGCAGAGGAAAACAGACTCAGTGCAAAACGGGACTGAGTGGGAAAACTAAAGAGACAGTGATAACAGAGAATCAGAGAGACGGAGAGAGAAGACAGTGTATCCCACTGCTGCTGCTGAATGTGAGGGTGAGAGCATACTCTGTCTCTCTCCCTCTCTCTCTTTGTCATCACTCTTTCCACGTCCGTCCGCTGTGTCTGTGGGGGAGGGAGCAGCAGCCGTCCTGTCCCGGGCCTGGTGACATGTCCCAGCATCCCACAGGAGCCCTCACAAGCCCACCGCCACCACGACCGTGAGGTACTGTAACACTGTAACTGGAATGACAGTGATGTAGCCAGTTATCTTCTCCTTCGGGGATAATATAGCCTTGTTGTTAGAACGCTAGTTGTGTGGTGGAGACCACTTCTGTATTGTACCCTGCTCTGCTACTTCTGAGACAGGAGCGGGATGTACACATGCACATTGCACACACAACACACACTGACCAACACAGGCACCATCAATCAATGCAGCAGGAAACTGCTGTTGCTGACAGCAATTAAAAGAGGGATGGAAACGGGGATGAGAGGGGGATGAGGCTGGGGGTGGGGCGGCGTGATGATGAACGAAAGCATCCTTTGGGAGGAGAAGGAGAGGGCAGATAGAGAAGGCTGCGTCACAGTTGTACCGCCGGGCCGGTCTATCGCTAGTCTCACCGATCTCGGGTGTACTTACTGCAGTGTCAGAGTGCAGCCAAAGGGCTGCATGTGTTTGGGTGAGGGGGTAGATCTCTAAGAGAACATATTGCCTGTGTGTGATGACCGCTGATATCCATGTTGTGAGTTAAAGTACCTGCCGGTGTCCTACAGTCAGTTTTTGTCTAAAATCATAGTCATTGTGGAGTACTGTGACATTTGAAGTAGGAGTTTCTTCTGTCCCCACCCATAAAAGGACCTTTCAAAAGTTCTCAATTCAGCACAGTTAAAAATGTTCAGCGTATGTGATACCACAGTCTATTTCTAGCAATGTGGTCCCAAACTTGAATTGCTAGAAATATAAACTACAGAGTATTTCATGTTTGTTTACCACAATCCTGCTAGTTATAATTGTCCACTTCATTTGGTGAAGTAGGCATTCCTGTGGTGGGCTAGTGGCCTAAGCCACTGCCTCCAGAACACATGTACCAAGCTAGCATGGGTTTGAATCCGGTCCAATGCCTTTTCAGCACACTGTCTCTCTCTATCCTATCCAATAAAGTAAAAATACCTAAGGAGTGGGACCTGCTGTCACCCCCGCAAAAAAAAAAAGATGGAGGGAGGGAATAATTATGCATTATTGTTGCGTGTGTCATTTGTGTGACATGACAGCATGTTGATTGCGTGCAGAAATGTGAGAGGATCAATAGCAGCTCTCACTCAGGTATTCATCACTGGTCCTTTTCACCTGAACGGCCTTTAGGGTCTTTCCTCAGTTACCTCGACTAACCGGTGCCCACGAACATTGACTCTGTACCAGTACCCCCTGTATATAGCCTCGCTACTCTTATTTTACTGCTGCTGTTGAACTATTTTAAACTTTTATTTTCAGTTTTTTATATAACACTTTTTTCTTAACTTCTTAAAGCATTGTTGGTTAAGGGCTTGTAAGTAAGCATTTCACTGTAAGGTCTACACTTGTTGTATTCGGCACATGGGACAAATCAGATTTGATTTAATTTTGAAGGCTCTGTAGAAAATATTCCATACTGTAGCAAGAAGACTTGAGGAATTCAGGCTACATTTGAGACAATATATTGAGGCAAAAAGGGGTTCAAAGTACAGTTTTATTCTTATCTGTGGTTGCTAAGGAATATTTGCAGAGTATGTCGCCCTCTCAGGGAATAGAGCGAGGGAGGTGTAGTGAGCTGTGAAGCAACAGCTGCCTCACACACTGATGCCATAAACAGTCTACAATACAACATATGATACACACACACACACACACACACAGATATGGTCAGACACACAATCTGTCTCTCACGAAAACAATCAGGATAGACACATCTCTTTCTTAAACACACACACCACACACTTCTCACACACACACACACACACAGCATCGTCTCCTCACTGTGTCCACTGCCTGAGAGCTCTTGTTATCGTATGTAGGTCACCGCTCTGTGAGGATGTCATCTGTCACTTAGCACAGGTCAGGATGTCATCTACTGAGATGGCCTGGCCTCTCGCTGATCCATCCCAGGGACAAACACACTGGGACAGCAGACAGGGACACACACACGGCAGGTAGCCTAGTGGTTAGAGCGTTGGGCCAGTAATCAAAATGTTGCTGGATCAAATCCCCGAGCTGATAAGGTAAACATTTGTCGTTCTGCCCCTGAACAAGGCAGGGAACAGTTTTCCCTGGTAGGCCGTCATTGTAAATAAGAATTTGTTCTTAACGGACTTGCCTAGTTAAATAAATGTTTGAAAAATAAAGACTCTCAGTCCAGTGTAATGCAGGAGACAGGAGGGTACGAGAAGGAGAGAGGTGCAGGCTCAGGCCTTAGAGAGATGATGATGAGGGGAAAACTGAGGTGAGCTCAGCTGACTGACTGCACTGTCATGCTGTGTGTTGAGGAGCTGGGCTTTCATTGCAATGAGGATTAGTGGTAAGTAGGACCTAGGACAGCATACCCCCCCCCCCCCCCCCCCCATCTACACACAAACACATATTTTGTAAACAATAAAAAAAACACGCAAGCAGCATCTTACTGGAAATGTGCTACAGGCTAGATGGCACACAAACTGTACAGAGTACTGATGTACCAAGGTACATTCACAAGGAAAGTAGATTATACAGGTGCTCCAAAATAACAAACACTGTCTGGGTTCTTTTAAAACTGGATGAATGCAGTGTGTTACCCTGGAATGTTTGCATAAAATGGAAATACGCTCACACACGTTTGGTCCTCATTCAAAAACAATTGGTTGTGAATGGATGGATTTTCTCCTCTGTGGTTTTCAGACTGTTATTAATTGTTACTCTCCAAAACCAATCAGTTGTCATGGCGCTGGGCTCCGTCAGTGCGCGCTAACATCAAAAGCTTTCCTCTTGCGTTGCGAATGAATTAACTAATGATGTCCCTGTACCATGTAGGCCTAATGCTCAGAGATCTGTCCCTGCACATGATCAGGGTATGTGTATTTACTGTCATATCACTGTCTTTCTGTACTTTGAACTATATATTAGTTTACATGAAGCACAGTAGTCTATTTGTCCTCTTTCCATGATCACTAATAGCTCCTTCTTCACTTCAAAACTAGCCCCTCTGTCCTTATCTAAAACAACCACTAGGCTTTAAGCTGCTGTATTGGATTGCATGTTTTGATTCATGTTTTAAATCAGGGTCACACAATGCAAATCCTAATCCTCTGGGCCACTGTGTCTGCAGTGTGCAGTAGTTTTGTTACGCCATTACTTTGTAGTAGCCCATCACCCAGTCATATAGCCTGCCTAGTGTTGTTAGTATGAGTTAG
The DNA here is from genome assembly GCF_057628025.1 of Oncorhynchus mykiss. NCBI lineage: Eukaryota > Metazoa > Chordata > Actinopteri > Salmoniformes > Salmonidae > Oncorhynchus > Oncorhynchus mykiss. The sequence goes on from NC_143028.1 coordinate 53,443,899, forward strand.
TTATTGGCAGTGTTTACTGCAGGATATGTCTGTGGTGTTGTTGCCCCCTTCCCTGATGTCACTGAGCTAAATGGGTCTGGGGGGTGCTGGATTAAGAGGCATAAGTGGTGGAGGGAGGGGAGGATTATGTGGAGGCTGCGCAGGGTAGAATGGAGTATGTGTCCTTGTCTCTGTGTCCTGCTCTGTGCTTTGATTGCCAATGCTGATATCATTGAAGAAATACTGAATAATGTCCCATAAACGGGAAATATAATACTATATCTCATATAGGGGTGTTAATGTGTGCTGGGGAGGCCTAGCACCATAAACTACTGTAGTCGTGTCTAAACCTGCCGACATGGATATGCTGCTTTAACCCAGTGGTCTAGCAACACAGTTGGATGCTTCCAGGTGCTCTAGATGTTAGTGGGTTGCTTTAGCCTCCCAGTAATACTAATCTGAATGACAGTGGAATAAGGAATACAAATATTCCAAAACATGCATCATGTTTGCAATAAGGCACTAAAGTAATACTACAAAAAATGTGGCAAAGAAATGAACTTTTTGTCCTGAATACAAAGCGTTTTCCCCAAACATAACACAACACATCACTGAGTACCACTCTTCATATTTTCAAGCATGGTGGTGGCTGCATCATGTTATGGGTATGCTTGTCATCGGCAAGGACTGGGGAGTTATTTAGGGTAAAAAGAAACGTAATAGAGCTCAACACAGGCAAAATCCTAGTGGAAAACTTGGTTCAGTCTACTTTCCAGCAGACACTGGGAGATGAATACACAAGGCCAAATATACACTGCAGTTGCTTACCAAGACGACACTAAGTGCTCTAGTTACAGTTTTGACTTAACTCAACTTGCAAATCTATGGCAAGACTTGAAAATGGCTGTCTGGCAATGCTCAACAACCAACTTGACAGAGCTTGAAGAATTAAAAAAATAAAAAATAATGCAAATATTGTAGTCCAGGTGTGCTAAGTTCTTAGGGACTTACCCAGAAAGACTCAGCTGTAATCGATACCAAAGTTGATTCAAACATGTATTGACTTATCTAATCAAGATATATTAAAGTATTTGATTTTTGTATTGGATTTTTAATGTTTGATTTTTTCTTCCACTTTGATAGTACAGAGTATATTGTGTATATTGTTGACAAAAAAAGGACAATTCAATACATTTTAATCCCACTTTGTAACACAACAAAATCTGAAAAATGTCAAGAGGTGTGAATACTTTTTAAAGGCATTGCAGCTGAATGAATGGACAGTCATTGTAATGGAGCCCATAGTCTGTCTGTCTGTATGTGTTTTGATGAGTCCCAGTTGCTCTGGCATCTTTCATTGGGTGATTTGGCCCTGGTCAATTTTCCAGACAGCCATTAGGCCTATCAGAGCATGCTGTTGGACACACACACACACACTAATCTACAGGGCTCGTCTGTCATAAAATAGAACCTTCTGCATCTCAGGGGTCCCATCCAGTCCAAAGGCCTTATGGGTATGCTACGATAGCATTCTCTGTGCAGGAAAACACACACAGTTTAGCAAACTTCCACGTAGCTTTTGAGCTCATCCCTCATCTGTTGGTTATTAAGCCTCCATCGCTCTCTCTCGCTCTCTGTGTGTGTATTTTCTATGGGACAGACACAATGGGGTCTTTGTCCTGTGCCTGCCTGTCTGTGTAGTGTGTACTTTCTCACCCTGCTTTGTCCGTCTCAGGGGAAGGTGCTGTCATTGTTCTCCCCCCCACCTCGCCTCGCCTCTCTCTGACCAGCAGGCCAGGTCTCCATGGCAACGGGTGGCTGGCATCTGACTAAATGTATCTCTGTTAATGAGCACTCCACCTGAATGGCTCCCAGTGTGGGCTGTATACTACAGAGACTGCTGCCACACACACACATCACTCCGACGACTCCTGCTGCTGCTGCCTGACACACACTGCAGTGAGAAGGTACCCAGCTCAGAGTCAGCAGTGCTGTGGAGAGACTAACACACCACTGACGCTGTCGTACAGTAGGGAGGCTCCTCTGTGCTGGTTACGAAGCCACAACACCGCTGCTGAGAGAGCAGTTGAGGGTCGGAGGGGAGTCTACTAGTGTAGGCCCATTTTGTAGCTGGTGATGCAAGAGTTCTGGCTGTGAAAATATGTGTTTTAATGTTTGCTCTGAATATAGCAAATCCGTGCAACTCACTCTCTCTCCCTCCCAGTTTTTAAACTTTTTTATTTTCTTTGTCTTTTTTGTAATGTTTGTTATTTGTTGTTTAACGCTCTCTCTGTCTCTTTCTCTCCCTCCCTTTGTCTCTCCATCACCCTCCCTCTCTAGATCTGCGTGGTGTAGCAGAGCAGGCCAAGACCCTGAAGCCTCAGCGCTCCCTCCCTGGGACGCCCGTCACTAACCCACTCAAACACTTCCCCATCGACCTGCGTACATCCATGGACGGAAAGTACAAGGAGATTGCAGAGGTGAGATCACAGGGACACAGTGTTATCACTACCCTAGTGTTTGTGTGCGACTGCGTGTGTTTTTAGATGTTTGTGTGTGTTAAATGCTCATATTGTTTATGGACGTTAGTGTATTGTAATGATTCTTTAACTCTTCCTGTGCGTGTAATGTGTGTTCTAATGTTAATTTGATGGTGTATCTCTCAGGAGCTGTTCACTCGCAGCCTGACGGAGAGTGAGATGCGCACCGCTCCTTATGAGTTCCCTGAGGACAGCCCCATCGAGCAGCTGGAGGAGAGACGCCAACGCCTGGAGAGGCAGATCAGCCAGGACATCAAGTGAGAGATGCAGCAGACACGCACACACACATACACACCAACACAGCTCCCACATACACACCCAAACAACCCACCTCTACCCACAGGAACTCATACACGCTCAACAGCTTCCATCGTGTTGGTTGCAAGCTACCAGCAAACTAACATAAGCAAACAGCTAATTGAATCAGTCCGTAGCATTCACATCCTAGTGTTCCAGTCTGTTCCACCCACAGGAAAGGGAGGGGGAGGGAGTTCTGTCTGTGTTGCTGGGGTGGTGATGGCCGGTTTCACTAAGCCAATCTCAGGGGGTGAATCTGACACACTAAGGAATCCTTGCTCCACTCAATGCAGCAGGGTCATGTGACCAATCAAGGTATACGTAGCACTGCTAACTGATCATATTACTCTGTTTGTCTCATCCCACCTGATCACTCTTCACACTCTGGTCCCATTTGTGTGTCATGTGCGTTTCTATGGCTCTTTTGTGTGTTTTGTTTGTGTACCTGTATTTGCATCCTCTTTCTGTGTTTCTGTGTGCACATGTGCTTGTGTTTCTGTGTGCTTGTGTGGCCCTTTCTCTTTCCTTTTGCTTTGCCTCACCCGTACCCATGGTGCCCCCCTGCCTTCTGACCTCGCCTCGCCACGCTCCGCACTATGCCCCGCCAGGCTTGAGCCAGAGATCCTGCTCCGCGCCAAGCAGGAGTTCATGAAAATCGACAGTGATGCCGACCTGGAGTGAGTGAGCTGTCCTTTCAGTCTCTCTCTCTCTGTCTTTTGCCTTTTTCTAACAATCTTGCTACTGCACAAAGTCATGTTTTTACCTACATCTGCACACCGTATGTACAATCCTTGGTACTCAGTTGCAGAAGAGTTTGATTTTAAATGTGTAATATTGTCATATATTGAGAATGTTCCAGTCCAACTCCATTCCAACTCCATTAACTAAATACCATATGAGTTCCCTGTTCCCTGGTGATGTGAGGTGTATATATTACCACAGGTGATTTTTATTTATTGATTTTTATTTAACCTTTATTTAACTAAGCAAGGTGGTGAGTTGTTGATGTTTAGGGGGGGCCTCTGAAGTGCCAGGCTGTTAATGCATTTCCATTTGAGTCATTTAGCAGACGTTCTTATCCAGAGAATCTTACAGTTGGTGTATTCAATTTAAGAAGGTTTGGTGAGACAACCACATACCACAGTCGTAGTAAGTACACTTTTCCTCAACACAGAGGTTATTATCAAAGTCGGTGCTAGTAGGAACAGAAGAGTGCCAAGTTGTTGTTTTTTTTAATGGGGGGGGGGGGGGGGGGGAGAGAGAGACTGAGATGTCTTATTTAATATACTCTTTGAAGAGGTAGTGTTTCAGAGGTTTTGGGAAGATGAGCAGGGACTCTGCTATCCTAGCGTTGGGGGGAAGCTCGTTCCATCTTTGGGGTACAAGGCCACCAGTGTCGGGCCCAGGTGCAACCTTTCACTGGCCTAATTGGCGCCTATCTCCAAGACGCTTATCACCATGGTTTCCACTACATCAGCAAAACGCTTTGATATTCATCTTATTAACAAACCTCTGTAGATGTCTCTTTGTATTCATCACGTAAATAGTCCTTCAGTTTTAATGCAGATATGCAACAGCTGAGGCCCAATTCCCAGAGAGACAAAGACTACCTTCTGTTCTGACACATTTCCAACTTAACCTTCTTCAAAGTGTACTTTACCAATAAAGTATTGATGAATGTGTTTTCATAGCAGAACTATTATACCCGTGCTCTCTCCTACCCTCCTCTACCTCTCCCTTCTCTCTCTAGGTTGATGAATCAGGAGGGTGGTGTGGACAGGACCGATGATGGCTGGATGAAGGAGAGAGTATTACCGATGGAGCGAGAGTACCAGCGTGTGTCAATATCAGGGGAGGAGAAGTGTGGGGTGAGAGCCACTGACTAAACAACTTGATTGAATAAATCCAATCACAGTCCATCCTGATCTGTGTTTTATCAAATCAATCAAATGTTATTTGTCACATGCGCCGAAAATAAGAGGTGTAGACCTTATGCTTACTTACAAGCCCTTAACCAACAATGCAGCTTTAAGTGTTTACTCAAATAAACTGAAGTAAAAAAGATAATATAAATATATATATACCGTTCAAGTTTGGGGTCATTTAGAAATGTCCTTGTTTTTGAAAGAAAAGCATATTTTTTGTCCAATAAATAACATCAAATTGATCAGAAATACAGTGTAGACATTGTTGATGTTGTAAATGACTATTGTAGCTGGAAACGGCAGATTTTAATGGAGTATCTACATAGGCGTACAGAGGTCCATTATCAAAAACCATCACTCCTGTGTTCCAATGGCACGTTGTGTTAGCTAATCCAAGTTTATCATTTTAAAGGGCTAATTGATCATTAGAAAACCCTTTTGCAATTCTGTTAGCACAGCTGAAAACTGTTGTTCTGATTTATAGAAGCAATAAAACGGGCCAATAGTCATTTACAACATTAACAATGTCTACACTGTATTTCTGATCTAGTTGATGTTATTTTAATGGACAAACAATTAGCTTTTCTTTCAAAAATAATGACATTTCTAGCAGTAAAATAACAATAGCGAGGCTATATACAGGGGGTAATCAAATCAAATCACATTTTATTGGTCACATACACATGGTTAGCAGATGTTAATGTGAGTGTAGCGAAATGCTTGTGCTTCTAGTTCCGACAATGCAGTAATAACCAACGAGTAATCTAACTTAACAATTTCATAACAAATACCTTATACACACAAGTGTATGTACATAAAATATGTACATAAAAATATATGAATGAGTGATGGTACAGAATGGCATAGGGTAGATGGTATAGAGTACCGTATGTACACATGAGATGAGTAATGTAGGGTATGTAAACATATAAAAGTGGAATTGTTTAAAGTGGCTAGTGATACATGTATTACATAAAGATGGCAAGATGCAGTAGATGGTATCGAGTACAGTATATACATATGAGATGAGTAATGTAGGGTATGTAAACATATAAAAGTGGAATTGTTTAAAGTGGCTAGTGATACATGTATTACATAAAGATGGCAAGATGCAGTAGATGGTATAGAGTACAGTATATACATATGAGATGAGTAATGTAGGGTATGTAAACATTATATTAAGTGGCATTGTTTAAATTGGCTAGTGATACATTTTTCCATACATTTTTCCATTATTAAAGTGGCTGGAGTTGAGTCAGTATATTGGCAGCAGCCACTCAATGTTAGTGATGGCTGTTTAACAGTCTGATGGTCTTGAGATAGAAGCTGTTTTTCAGTCTCTCGGTCCCTGCTTTGATGCACCTGTACTGACCTCGCCTTCTGGATGATAGCGGGGTGAACAGGCAGTGGCTCGGGTGGTTGTTGTCCTTGATGACCTGTACAGAGTCAATGTGCAGGGACACCAGTTAGTCAAGGTAATATGTACATGTAGGTAGAGGTAAAGTGACTATAGTGGTAAAGTGACTTTGATTAGCTGTTCGGAAGCTGTTAAGAAGCCTGTTGGACCTAGACTTGGCGCTCCGGTACCGCTTGGTTGATCTTTCAGTGTGCCGCATGCTCACTATCGAAGTCAAACCAATTCAGTCAACAAACCTATTGAAGTAAAAGAGGAGTGGGCTAGGAATGGACATGACTTCGACTTGTAATTCTTTCGACAGTTGGATATACAGGGGAGTCAGAGTAGGGAGGAGAGCCTGGTCTGGGTAGTGATCCCTGTTCTTCGGTTTGGAGACAGCAGGTGGGCTACAGTGTTACCAACTCATCCACTCTCAGGCACGTTGCAATGGCCTCTTGGCAGTGTGTGGATGTCTAATCACTGTAGACTGTCTGCCTTGCCCAGGTGCCCTTCACAGACCTGGTGGATGCAGCTAAGTGTGTGGTGAAGGCCCTGTTCATCAGGGAGAAGTACATCGCTCTGTCCATGCAGAACTTCTGTAAGACCACTGCCCGTGAGCTGGGGGAGCTGGGAGAGAAACCCCTGGACCTACGCATCTATGAGGAGATCCCTGAGACCCCCGTTGATGCAGGCATGACACACACACACTAACACACACACCTGACACGTTGGGTATGACTCACACACACCTGACACGTTGGGTATGACTCACACACACCTGACACGTTGGGTAAGACACACACACACACCTGGCACGTTGGGTATGACACACACACACCTGACACGTTGGGTATGACACACACACTAACACACGCACCTGACACATTGGGTATGACACTAACTGAGACACACAGGCATAGTTATAGTGTTTCTGTCCCAATCTCCTTTAGCAATTGAGTTACTTTGTGCGATTGTGAATGAAAATGTTGTAATATGAATCATTGAGGTATTATAGTATGGTCAACGTTTCTCCCTTCCCTACTGTCTCCCACAGATGCTCCAGTCCACCCCCCTGTCTCAGAGACTCACCCCTATGAAAACCAGGTCACCAAGAACATGCCTGCAGACACAGGGTACAGCTGTAAGATGGTGGATGGGGTCATGCATGTCTACACCAAGAAGAGCCCCATGGAGAAGTGAGTGTGTTTGTTTGAGTCTGCTTGTTTTTAGTTAGTTTCTAGTTGTGTGTGTGATGGGCTAATCTGGGTCTGTAGTCTAGGTCTGTATGTTTGTGGAAGAGAGAGTGGATAACTGATTGTCCATCATTTCCAGGAGTACAGAGTTGGACCTGCCCTACCCAGACCTGAAGGAGTACATCGCTGACATGAATGTCATGATGGCTCTCATCATCAACGGACCAGTGTGAGTGTTACTGGGTCTTCGCTTTAGAATCATATCAGTCACATCTCTTGGCTCTGCAGTAAAATAAACTGTCAGTATGTGTGCGCGTGTTTGTGCGCGTGCAGGAAGTCGTTCTGCTACCGCCGGCTGCAGTACCTGAGCTCTAAGTTCCAGATGCACATTCTGCTGAACGAGATGAAGGAGTTGGCAGCCCAGAAGCAGGTTCCTCACCGTGACTTTTACAACATTCGCAAGGTGAAGGAACACCAGCACAACAGCATCTGGAACACTGGAGCACAGCATCTGCAACACGTCTATAATGCCTGCATAGTGTTCCACATCAGCTAGTCCCCCCACAATGTTGGATAGAAATGTATTTAGAAGTTTACACCAGAGCTAACCATCCTCAATGCCTCCCTGACCCTGACCCTGACCCTCCCTCTGCCCCCAGGTGGACACCCACATCCACGCTTCGTCCTGTATGAACCAGAAGCACCTTCTGCGCTTTATCAAGCGGGCCATGAAGAAGTACCCTGGGGAGATAGTCCACATGGAGCACGGGCGGGGACAGACCCTCATGGAGGTGTTTGAGAACATGAACCTGACCGCCTTCGACCTGAGTGTGGACACACTGGACATGCACGCGGTGAGGAGAGGGGAGGGGAGAAGAACATTGTTAGAGAGGGATGGGTAAGAGAATTGGGGAAGACGAGTGGAACAGTAGATGTAGTGTCACCTGTCTGTTCTCAGGACCGCAACACGTTCCATCGCTTCGACAAGTTCAACGCCAAATACAACCCCATCGGAGAATCCATCCTGAGAGAGATCTTCATCAAGACAGACAACCACATCGAGGGCAAATACTTTGGCCACATGATCAAGGTCTGAAACCAGCCCATGTTACCTTAAATCAGCCAAAGAAGCAGTTGTGTGTATGTGTTAGTTCACCCCACATAGTAATGTATATTCATATTAAGTTTTAAATATGTACGATTGAATAGAATGATATTAATATATTGATATTGTTGATGTTCCATCAGGAGGTGATGGCTGACCTAGAGGAGAGTAAGTACCAGAACGTGGAGCTGCGTCTGTCCATCTACGGCCGCTCCCGGGACGAGTGGGACAAGCTGGCCCAGTGGGCCGTCAAACACCAAGTCTACTCTGACAACGTGCGCTGGCTCATCCAAGTGCCCCGCCTCTTGTAAGTAGTGTCTGTACCTAATACAGCATCAACAAAGCAGTTACCCACATCCACCTTTAGTCAGCTTGCCTGGATGTAAACCTCTCCTATTTGTGTCAAGTATTATGAATGAAGGTTATGAATCTGTAAATGAGGACTATGCGTGAATGTGAGTCTTCCATATTCTGTGCGAGTGACGTTAACCCTCCTCTGACTGCAGTGATGTGTACCGAACCAAGAAGCAGCTGGCTAACTTCCAGGAGATGATGGAGAACATCTTTATGCCTCTGTTTGAGGTCACCATCAACCCCCGCAGCCACCCTGAGCTGCACCTCTTCCTGCAGCACGTGAGGCACTAGCCCAGCACTAGGCACTAGCCCAGCACTAGCCCAGCACTAGCCCAGCACTAGGCACTAGCCCAGCACTAGCCCAGCACTAGGCACTAGCCCAGCACTAGCCCAGCACTAGGCACTAGCCCAGCACTAGCCCAGCACTAGGCACTAGCCCAGCACTAGCCAAGCACTAGGCACTAGCCCAGCACTAGGCACTAGCCCAGCGCTAGCCAAGCACTAGGCACTAGCCCAACACTAGCCCAACACTAGCCCAGCACTAGGCACTTGCCCAGCAGTCCACACACACCCCAACATATCCTCAAACAGACACTTCAGATGCCATTTTCAGGGCCCTACCTCCTTCATACACTTCAGGCACTGTTTTAAAGGAACTTATCGGTGTGTTGTTAGGTGGTGGGCTTTGACAGCGTGGATGACGAGTCCAAGCCGGAGCACCACATCTTCAACATGGACAGCCCCCTGCCAGCCGACTGGACAGAGGAGGACAACCCTCCCTACTCCTACTACCTCTACTACACCTACGCCAACATGACCGTGCTCAACCATCTGCGCAGGTAGCAGGCTGCTTAGCGAACCTCCGCACACAGACCGCTAGATCAATGTTTTAACAACAGAAAGGATGTATGTCACATCCAAACCTTTTAAGGATTGTTTATGAATAGGCTTTATGTTTGTTTGTATTGTGCAGGAGGCGTGGTTTCCACACGCTTGTGCTGCGCCCTCATTGCGGGGAGGCGGGGCCTGTCCACCACCTGGTGTCTGGTTTCATTCTGTCAGAGAACATCTCCCATGGGCTGCTGCTCAGGAAGGTCAGTCAGCACACATGCCGTCTCCCATAGTGACAACACACTACTATGGCAACAACACTACTGACAAATAGAGTTCAGTTCATAGGTGACCTCTGAAGGATTTGATTGGGTTTGATTGATTTATTGAATTAAATTTTGGCTTTTGGAGTTTGTTCATCCGGTTTCTTAAGTTTTAATTTAAGAGAATTCAGGAGAACAATCAAACAGTTCCCTTGAATTCCTGCAGTTGTGCATTCAACAAGATAGACAATTGTCTTTTTCCTCCTCTTGTCCCCAGGCCCCAGTGCTGCAGTATCTCTACTACCTGGCTCAGATTGGCATCGCCATGTCCCCCCTGAGCAACAACAGCCTGTTCCTCAGCTACCACCGCAACCCCCTGCCTGAGTATCTGGCCAGAGGCCTCATGGTCTCTCTGTCCACTGACGACCCCCTACAGTTCCACTTCACCAAGGTCAGTGCACAGTGGTGCTCTGTCAAGACACACACACACACACACACACACACAGAGACATAGACACACACAGAGACACAGAGACATAGACACACACACACACACGGAGACACAGACACACACAGAGACACAGACACACACACAGGCAAAACCACCCATGCTACAACTATGTAACTATGGGAGCTGCAATGGTGAGTCAGTACAGTCAATAAGTATAATTCACTTAATGCTTATTTTGTCTTTTGTGTTTGTGTTTGACCTCAGGAGCCCCTGATGGAGGAGTACAGCATCGCCACACAGGTGTGGAAGCTGAGCTCCTGTGACATGTGTGAGCTGGCCAGGAACAGTGTCCTCATGAGCGGCTTCTCCCACAAGGTATCCATCCACTTCCTCTTATCTTATCTTATCTCTCTTTTTGCCCTCTTTGGTCTCTGAGCTTCCCTTTTAATTTGTCTCTTATAATGGATTAATAATGGATTTAATTCAATTAAGTTGTGCATGGCAACCATTTTGTGCCAAGTGCTCAGCTCTGACATTCTCTCTTGTCTCCAGGCAAAGAGCTACTGGCTGGGGCCCAAATACAGCAAGGAGGGCCCTGAGAGCAACGACATCCGTCGCACCAACGTCCCGGACATCCGCGTGGCATACCGCAGTGAGACCCTGCTGGAGGAGCTCAACCTCATCACCCATGCTGTGCACACCAAGGAGCTGGACAACATCGACGAGGAAGACACCCTCTCCATGGCCCCCTTTGGGGCAGAAGGACACTAAATCAACAACCCCACCCCGACTTCTAACCCCCCCTCTGCCCCTCCCTGCATGACACTGAGGGGGTGCAGTATGAGTGGACTCCAGCTTGTTGTTTAACCTCTACCTCTTACCCCCTTATCTCCCTCCCACTAGGGAATTGGACTGTGCACTCGTCTCTCAGCTCTCTTGTACTAAAGCCAAGGATACAATGCTCCCTGAGTGGCCCCATCTCTCTGTCCGTGATGGGGGTGGTCAGTATGGACTCATGTTCCAGTCCCCCCTTCTCCCTCAACCCAGGTTCCCTCTTCAACTCTCTCTGGGTAGCCCCTGTTTTTCCTTTCTACTTCTTTTGACTCCTCCCTATCTCTCTAATGCTGACTGTGAGATTTCAATCAGCACGGCCAAGGTTGGCAGGGGGAACATCCAGTGCTTGGATTATTTTCTAATACACATATGGGAGGAGAGAGACTGTAGCCTGAAGTCTTTTTTTTCACCTCATCTGTTCTTCGATCAGTTCCTGGATCACTTTCTCTGTCACTTTGATCTCCTGACCCTTCAAACCAATACTTCTGCCCTTTGCTTTGTCATGTGACCTTGCACGAGAAAAAGGGTCCCACAGTTCAGCCTGTGATTTGTTGGCATGTTTGTACCCATCACCTATATTACACACACACACACACACACATACACACACTGCACAGTTTAGCCGTCCTGAAAACTGCTCCTCTTCCATCACAGTCGTTCTGCCTGAAGCTCATCTAGTTTAATATCTTCACAATGAAGTAGGGAAGCAGATACAACTTAACATAAATATTATGAGGGCGTTGTCCATGGGTCGCCTAACCTACACAACATGGACACACCTAAGCAATGCATAGGTGAATGTTCCACCCCACATTGTTCCAACACCCGTTGCGCACTGATAGGAACAGTCACATGTAACTTAGAGTTTCATGGAAACCGCGGTAACAAACTTCTAATGTATGGACGTACACAGTTAAGAAAAATTGAGAAAGGACCAAATCTGTGTGGCCTAGAAGCAGAAGTCGTGCACAATTCCAGTCTGTCTGCTGCTGGGTATCTGATGGCTTTCATCCTTCTCTGTGCTTCTGGAAGGTTGTAGGGATTTATTGGCTAAATGAGTCCTCTCGGCCGGTCTCCCTGATCTAAGTCAGCTCTGAATGAAATAGCAGGCAGGACATTCAGCAGAGAAACGGCAGCAGCCGTCTGGGCATGGAGCTGTGTACCTGACTGGTCTAGTGCAAACATTCCATTAAAGTAATATTAAGATCAATGTTATTTTTATTTAACAAATCACATTAGTTATAGAATATGCAGACAAAAATAGTAGATTTATACTATTCCATGGTGTGTACAATTTACTAAATATCTAAAAAGGATATAGATACATGTGTGTATATCTAAAGAAGAGGTACGTGTGTGTGTGTGTGTGTGTGTGTGTGTGTGTGTATATCTAAAGAAAATATATCAGTCTGGTAGTGGATGCTTAGAGGTGTGTATGATAAGAGATGTTAAACCACAGCTTTGTTTTCCAAGCACAAGTCAAGAAGAATGTCAGGGAGGCTCCCCTGTCCCCCTACAATTACCTCAACACTCAGTGTGTGTGTGTGTGTGTGTGTGTGTGTGTGTGTGTGTGTGTGTGTGTGTGTGTGTGTGTCGCTCCCACACACCCCTTGGAGACCAGGACAGACCCCGGGGACTGACCTCTGGGCCCACTATGTTAGTTATTGCATGCAGTGCCCTGTATGCACCAAACCAGACTTACCAGGTGAAGGCCTTACCACTGCTAGCCTGTCACTCTCCGTTTTCATGCCCTGCTGCAACGCCTCACTCCTCATCAACCATAACCATAACACCTGTCCTCTTCAAGCTTAAGCATTTTTGCTGTCCTAACATCAAGGAACTGATACCAGGCTGTGTGCTGTATGTTAAAGTACTTTATCCTTTATCTACCCAGGCCTTCCAGTGAAGTGGAAGAAGCGTTTTAGCAATGCTCTGCTTTGCCTGCATTTCCACCGTGCATCTGATGTTGTGCATGTCTGCATGGACCACTGTGTGGCCATGGGAGTGTCTGGGAAGATGGTTAAAGTGCTCTGTAATGTGAAAAAGCAACACATGACAATCCAAGGAAGCTGAACAACTGTCATGTATGAAGTATGTGTGCAGTCAATGATTGTTGTTAGTTTGAGTTCTGCAAAACAAACTCAAATCCAGCTCATCACTATGGCAACGCTCAAACCATGGAGAGACAAAGTTGCTTGGTTGTTATCAGCATCAAATGAACTCACCCCCATCAGTCATGGTTTTCGTGGTCACCAAAACAGATGTGATCTGTACCATAGGGATCCTATTGTAATTCCTAATTCTATGTTCTGTAAATTCACCCCCATGTCACCCAACGAGCCTTCTCCTCATCGGACCTCTTCTGTGATTCAAACTGTGGGAGTTCTATTTGTACAGTCCTATTATTTGCCAAGACTGTTAACTACTGGGCCCTAGTTGTAAAATGTTCACCACGCATTGCGTACCATTACCTACCAGCCCATTTTAAAAACCTAAGTGTGACAAAAGCCACACAAAATATACGAGTAAATGTTTGAGAAACCAGATCATTTAGGACAAGCTGAACATGTGGATGGATTTAATATATAAAGTGTATTTTTTTAAAGGCTATGGAAATAAAAGGTTTATATTATAAACAGTATATCAATATCTAGATCACAAACTTGAAGTTTCGTTGCTGTAGATCATTTTAAACTGCCCTTATTTAAGCAGAAAGGTGTATTTTGTCATATTATTATTGGCCTTGTCTTTCACTAGATTTACAATTGGACTCAATATTTCCATGTATATTCTTTTATTATTTAGTATTTTAATCGTTTTTCTGGTGTTCTTGTTGTGTTAGGACTGTTGAAGTGTTCCATGTAGCTCTCTCTCAGTAGAATATTGAGTGATGTTGATCAAGTTAGCTAGGGTTATTTGGAGGGGCCTTCATCAATGGTAGGACCCAGAGCCATAATGGGTATCCCCTCTGACATTTAACTCAGCCAGAGCTGCCTATGTGATCTGGCTGTACATTCACACCTAAACCCCCACTCAAACACTGTAATCCTTCCCACAGACATACAGCCATAGACTGGAACACTGTTTCTCTTTGATTGATCCAAAGAGGGCTTTAAAAAACAAGCAACCGTTTAGTACAACTTTTGATTTGATTCTTTGAAATCGTATGTTGCAGGGAATTAGAGGATGCATGTATGATTTGAAGGATTTGTGTCTCGTCGTGTGGAGTAGGATGTGTGTAGTTACTTGATAAACGATCAGACATCCAGGTTTAGATCCAGGTGTGGCTCACTGAAGGACCCAACAACTTCGTTGACCTTTACCCTTTCAGTTCCGTCCGCCCATTTCAGACCTCACTAACTCCTGTTGTTGGTCTCCATCTGTAAAATGAGTTGAGTTTCTTTGCTTGTTTATAAACTACAATGCTAGCGAACCTGTTGGTTCTACTGGTACCATAGACCATACTTTATCAAACTTCACTAAGGACTGCCATATGTATTTCTGTTCCAATCGAAAGAGCACACAAACAAAGTTGGAAGACATAAGTCAAATGCTGTTTGTTTTCTTGCACTGTGTTCAGTAGTGCAAAGAGTCTTGGGCAGTAGTGATATACAGTGTGTTGTCATCACAGAACACAAACCAATTAATCAGTCAATTATCACACTGCGAGTTTTGTTTTTTGTTCAATTGATTTTCTCATTGCAAAATCACATAGTATTATTTTCACTTCATTATGTTTAATACAAAGAGTTTGTTGACTTGTTTTGTGCCTCCATTCATTCATTCATTCATTGTTTTAGACATTTGAATGTTTTTCCATGAAAGGTTCTCTGCACGTGT
This sequence comes from Oncorhynchus mykiss, assembly GCF_057628025.1. Taxonomy (NCBI): domain Eukaryota; kingdom Metazoa; phylum Chordata; class Actinopteri; order Salmoniformes; family Salmonidae; genus Oncorhynchus; species Oncorhynchus mykiss. The sequence continues at coordinate 53,458,907 of NC_143028.1, forward strand.
TTTATTATTGACATGGTTGTCTTTCATTTGTTTAAGTCTATTGGAGTCACTATCATGACTTTAAATGAATGCCAATGTTTTACATTTACTCAACTGCTTCTGATATGGTACATGTGTAACGTCTGAAAAATGAAATAAAGCATGCTTATTCATCTAACGTGTTGTGTCCTACATCATTCATTAAGTTGTTGGCTGGTGTCATTCAGCTAATTTACTTAAGTCAAATAATACAAGTGATTCATATGGATAGACAGAGCCAACATTGAGATACATGATTAGTTTACAGAGATACAGACGGACTTACATGTCCATACATATCACTACCAAAATAAAATGTATATCAATTGATTACATTTCAGATACATCAAAAACAAGATACATAAAGTATTATAACACTTAACACATTTCTACATGTATAAAATGGTGACTTGAATAAATTAATCAAGATCAATCATAGAATCAAGTGGCATCAACACTGGTTTGATACAATACATATGCTAAACATATTTAAGTTAAAACAGTTGATACAGAATATATATAGAGAGAATCTGTCTTTAAGTATTGGATCTTATCAAATGCACAAATAGTATTTTTACTAAATGTTTCTAACACTAGAGCTTTGATACGTCCGCCCTACATACTTCTAACTCAACTCTGCTTGCTCTGTTTTCAGTGTATATAATCACTATTTTCTCTACTGCACAGCGGAAATTTGTAGCTTGAAGCTCAAGGGTTGAAACTTCATGTCCCGACTCGTCTGTGACTCTCTGGTCATCTTGTCTTCTCCCGTCCTAAGGCTCTATGGGCCTTACCTCACTGGCAAGCTGGAGTGGAAAGGAAAAACAAATCAGTTTGTTACCTGTCATTTACAAGAATATAAATCAACAGTTTTACTGCTAAAGACAGAGTGGTGTGGGACTTACAGCCATGGCAGACTTGATGTTCTGGAGCTGGAAGAAGACCCGCCCCCCCTCCTCAGGACACACAATCTTCAGCTCCTCTCTTGTCATCCCCAGGAGCATGGAGCCACTCAGCACACCCAGACAGCGCACCGTGCTGAGAGAGAGGGAGGAATGAACAAATCATGGAAAAGAGATACAATACTTATTGTAATTTTCTCATGCTCACTTTATAACTACTGTAGTCAATCACATGTATGCCTACAGAGATCAATAATCTATAGTTAATGTGATTGGGAGTTTGAGTGCTCTTACATTTTACTGAAGCCCTTGTGCTCCAGCCAGGCCTTCACTTGGTCAGGCTTGGACCTCTTGGTTAGGGAGGGAGGACCACTGGTTTCCTAACGGGGGGGGGGGAATAGTCTTGATAATTACACACTAATACAGTGCACTAAACACATGGAGCTCGATTCAGACTTAGGAAATCTATTCCTTTTTTTTGCGTTTTGATTGAAGCACTTCTCAGTATTTGGTAATCAGACTTACACTATATATACAAAAGTATGTGGACACCTCTTCAAATTAGTGGATTTGGGTATTTCAGCCACACACATTGCTAACAGGTGTATAAAGCCGAGCACACAGCCATGCAATCTCCATGGACAAACATTGCCAGTAGAATGGTCTTACTGAAGAGTTCATTGACTTTCAATATGGCACCGTCATAGGATGCCACCTTTCCAACAAGTCAATTCATCACATTTCTTCCCTGCTAGTTGTGCCCCAGTCAACTGTAAGTGCTGCTAGTTTGAAGTGGAAACGTCTAGGAGCAGCAACGGCTCAACAGCGAAGTGGTAGGCCACACAAGCTCACAGAACACGAGTGCTGAAGTGCGTAGTGCGTAAAAATTGTCTGTCCTATGTTGCAATATTTACTACCGAGTTCCAAACCGCCTCTGGAAGCAACATCAGCACAAGAACTGTTCATCGGGAGCTTCATGAATTGGGTTTCCATGGCCCAGCAGCCACACACAAGTAGAATATCGCCATGTGCAATGCCAAGCGTTCGCTGGAGTGGTGTAAATCTCGCCGCCATTGGACTCTGGAGCAGTGGAAACGTGTTCTCTGGGGTGATGAATCACACTTCACCATCTGGCAGTTTGATGGACAAATCTTGGTTTGGAAGATGCCAGGAAAACTCTACCTGCCCCAATGCATAGTGCAAACTGTAAAGTTTGGTGGAGGAGGAATAATGGTCTGGGGCTGTTTTTCATGGTTATGGCTCCTTAGTTCCAATGAAGAGAAATCTTAACGCTACAGCATACAATGACATTCTAGACGATTGAGTGCTTCCAACTTTGTGGCAACAGTTTGGTGAAGGCCCTTTCTTATTTCAGCATGACAATTCCCCCATGCACAAAGCGAGGTCCATACAGAAATGGTTTGTCAAGATCAGTGTGGAAGAACTTGATTGGCCTGCACAGAGCCCTGACCTCAACCCCATCAAACACCTTTGGGATGAATTGGAACGCAGACTGCGAGCCAGGCCTAATCGCCCAACATTAGTGCCCAACCTCACTAATGCTCTTGTGGTTGTGGTCCTTGCAGCAATGTTCCAACATCTAGCGGAAAACCTTCCCAGAAGAGTAGAGGCTGTTATAGCAGCAGAGGGGGAACCAACTCCATATTAATGCCCATGATTTTAGTATGACTAGCAGGTGTCCACATACTTTTGGTCATGTAGTGTACCTACATGACCAAAACGAGCTTTTTGGGAGTAAAAACTGAGAAACGCCCAGGCATATAATTAAAACATTCTGGAGTGCATAAATCAACTAGGTAGGTTGAGCCAAATTTCATTCCCGTAAATTGTGTAAACATACAATTAAAATTGGGAATAACAGCAGAGCTATTTATAGCCTAATTCACTGTGGAAAAGGGGCCGAAATACATGTCATGTTGAGATTAATTATAGTTTGCTTACATATGACGGGATTCACATTCGTCTCCAGCAATAAGGAAAAATCATCTGAAACATTGGTAATTATAATCCCCTTCTCCAAACGTATAACTAATTTACCTAGCTCTTATCAATGTATACTTTACAGTGCATGGAGAATGGCGTTATTTCTTTCTGAAATAGTAGATGTTTTCTCACTTGGAACTGACAGGTGCTCAACCTTATTCATGGTTTCCTCGCGAGTAAAGGTGTTGGAATTATGAAGGAATTAAGTCAAGGTCAGAATAGGTGTATCTCTAGACACACCTCTGCCACACCTCCATTTTTCTGTGATCACCTCCCCAAACTAATATCTGGCTGTCACATGCATTTCCTCATGCTTAAGATGAAGGTCAGAACACGCAGAGAGAAAGTGAATAAGGGAAAGGGAATAAAGTTCCATTTGCGCAGGTGTAACACGGGTCTGAGTTCCCCACATGGAGCATACACAACATAATAACACACAGCAGGCGTTCCAGTATAAAGTGTTGCTGGGTGTTGGGGTATCTTGCCTGCTTTTCCTGTTCTTTGTCCACTGACTCCAGTATGTTGTTGGGCACAAAGCCCTGCTCTCCTCTGTCGCTCCTTACTTTCCACCATTTCTTGGACATGTCCAGTAGCTGTGGAAGCACAGAGCACACAAATGCTTCTGTCAAAACCTCCTCTTGGGCGGGCAGACAGACAGACAGACAGACAGACAGACAGACAGACAGACAGACAGCCAAACAGACAGACAGGCAGGCAGGCAGGCAGGCAGACAGACATACAGACAGACAGACAGACAGACAGACAGGCAGGCAGGCAGGCAGGCAGGCAGGCAGGCAGGCAGGCAGGCAGGCAGGCAGGCAGGCAGGCAGGCAGGCAGACTTCAAAGTACTCACCTGAACCACTTCTCCCTTGGAGATGCTCAGCTCTCTGTTGTTCCTTGCAGTGAAGTCATACATCACACGCATGTAACTGGAGTTTGGCTCCTCTGGACTGAAAACACATACATAGAACTATAGACACACACAGAACAACATGTATCCATAATGCTTCAATGGCTTTTAAAAAGTGTATAATTGTTTCTTAATGCATACCGTGATGGTGAAGGCTTCCATTGGGCCGAACTCTACAGGGGAATATTTTGAATTAACTTATCGAAAGAAACCTTATTGAAACTACCCAGCCTATAGAGAACTATAATATGCAGCTCACTGGGTATTTACCTTTTCAGGGGTGGAGAATGGACTCTGACTCTGATTCTGACTCTGCTGCCTCCTCTCAGGTTCTCTCTTCGCTGGCTCTCTCCCTGGGGGAGAGTGGGTCACCTCTGGGGGCTGCCAACCATCGTAGAACTCCAGAGTGTAGGTAGGGATGTCCTCATCATCCTCGGGCCATTTTGTACTGATAACCCATCAGGGACATAGGAAGCCATTGTCAAAATGTATGGAAGTACATTTGTATGCACAGAGCACCCCTGACTGACAGTAACTCCCCCAATTCCCTGATAAACTACTAATCACTGATTCTCACCTGGGGATGTTCCAAGCGTCTCCCAGTGACTGCCACAGCTGGTCCTCCTCAGGGGTGGCTTCCTCACTCAGCAGACGGATACACTCAGGCTCCAGCAGGGGCGCCACGATGGTGGGGGGCAGCTCCTCAGGGCAGTGGGATACCACCTGGAGGAGGGAGGGGGTAGCGGAAGTGGTGGGAAACAAGCGCACGGAACTCATTGATGGGAAGTTATCATACACTGTCAATTCATTTGCTCATATGATCAAATGGGACAGAAGGTAGGCAGGTTCAAAACATAATGTTGAAAAATATGATCATGGGTGAAGCCCTGTGTTGAAAACAAAGATTGAGTAAGCAGTAACTTACAAATGCCAGGGTGGAGAAGAGGCAGTGGACGAATTCCGGAGCGCTGGGATTATTAATCTTTCCATTGAGCTCCCCCTATCACAGTGAACAGACATAAGGTACTAGATTAAGCTCTCATATTAAATGAATAGCATTTATTAAATCATGAGTCCACAACAAAAAAATAACGGAGATATTTGAATACACACCAGAAGGTTGAACCCGTATTTGATTTTGTGGAGACAGGTTTTAAACTCCTCTGCTGGTGGCATGCCGTCAATGCCTCGGAAATGAAACAAATGGCATCAAAAAACTCTAACCTTAGACCATATTTTTCCCAATGTCATCTTGCACCTGAATATGGGATATCCCAGGGGTTAAATAATGGGTTCAGGTGGGGGAGCCAAGATTAGGTTTAAGGTTATTCCAAGTTTTGGTTACCGAACTAACCCTAAACCTAGCTTCATGTCCACACCCCAGCTCAACCCTTTCCCTTTCCCTATCCATAACCCTAACCCTAGCTTCATGTCCACACCCCAACTCAACCCTTTCCCTTTCCCTATCCATAACCCTAACCCTAGCTTCATGTCCACACCCCAACTCAACCCTTTCCCTTTCCCTATCCATAACCCTAACTTCATGTCCACACCCCAGCTCAACCCTTTCCCTTTCCCTATCCATAACCCTAACCCTAGCTTCATGTCCACACCCCAGCTCAACCCTTTCCCTTTCCCTATCCATAACCCTAAACCTAGCTTCATGTCCACACCCCAACTCAACCCTTTCCCTTTCCCTATCCATAACCCTAACCCTAGCTTCATGTCCACACCCCAACTCAACCCTTTCCCTTTCCCTATCCATAACCCTAACCCTAGCTTCATGTCCACACCCCAACTCAACCCTTTCCCTTTCCCTATCCATAACCCTAAACCTAGCTTCATGTCCACACCCCAACTCAACCCTTTCCCTTTCCCTATCCATAACCCTAACCTTAGCTTCATGTCCACACCCAACTCAACCCTTACCCTATCCATTACCCTGACCCTAACCCTAGCTTCATGTCCACACCCCAACTCAACCCTTTCCCTTTCCCTACCCATAACCCTAACCCTAACCCTAGCTTCATGTCCACACCCCAACTCAACCCTTACCCTATCCGTTACCCTGACCCTAACCCTAGCTTCATGTCCACACCCCAACTCAACCCTTTCCCTTTCCCTATCCATAACCCTAACCTTAGCTTCATGTCCACACCCCAACTCAACCCTTACCCTATCCATTACCCTGACCCTAACCCTAGCTTCATGTCCACACCCCAACTCAACCCTTACCCTATCCATAACCCTAACCCTAACCCTAGCTTCATGTCCACACCCCAACTCAACCCTTTCCCTTTCCCTATCCATAACCCTAACCTTAGCTTCATGTCCACACCCCAACTCAACCCTTACCCTATCCATTACCCTGACCCTAATCCTAGCTTCATGTCCACACCCCAACTCAACCCTTACCCTATCCATTACCCTGACCCTAACCCTAGCTTCATGTCCACACCCCAACTCAACCCTTTCCCTTTCCCTATCCATAACCCTAACCTTAGCTTCATGTCCACACCCCAACTCAACCCTTACCCTATCCATTACCCTGACCCTAACCCTAGCTTCATGTCCACACCCCAACTCAACCCTTACCCTATCCATTACCCTGACCCTAACCCTAGCTTCATGTCCACACCCCAACTCAACCCTTACCCTATCCATTACCCTGACCCTAACCACCATTACCCTGACCCTAACCACCATTACCCTGACCCTAACCACCATTACCCTGACCCTAACCACCATTACCCTGACACTTACTTTGGTTTATCATACCCTTATTCTACATTTCTCTTTGGACACATACAGTAGCTCTGGCCCAATTTAACCACTGGTGTAGCCTTTTTTGGAATAAGGGGAAATACATTTCCAAATCACCTTTATCCTTGTTCTTCTTCTTTTTTTTCTTTTTTTTCATCTCGGCTTTGGCTGCTATAGCAGCGACTTGGCCCATAAACATCTCAATATCATTGAAAATATGATTCAAGATGTCCTGTGGAAAAAAACAAGAAAATGTTGTACAATATTCATATGCAACCCACTAAAAGTACCTTAAGCAATCGTCCACAGTACTGCTAACATTAATAATGTATTAATAGAGGCAGAGTACTGACCACATTCCTATCAGTCTCTGCGTATGGGCGTGGATGAGAGACAGGGGCTGTCTCGGGCTTGTCCTCCATGAAGAGAGGTTGGACTGAGGTTTCCTTCCTGTGAGGAGAGGGCTCTTCTCTGGGCATGGGCGGTGTAGGTGTAGGTGTAGGATCTTCATCTATTGAACACACACATTGATAAATACAGAACTGATTTGATTTCAAGATATTTGGCATCACCTTGAATAAATCTGTCATTAACATTGGAAACAAACCCTTGACCAAATCGTCTTAGGGTTTCTTACAGTGATCTAGACAAGCTCACAACCGTAGTCCTCTTGATCAATGGTTTCCAATGACTACAGAGGTATTTTGGGTTGGAGCATGCCATTGACTTACCATAGTCCGGTGCGGACCATTGAGCTGAGGGTTCTTCTGGAGGAGTCCATTCTCTCTGCTCAGGGGGTGGGCCAGTTTTCTGATGATTCCTAACAATTTGATGGCCAGACATAACTTCTAGATTGACCCTGGTAGAGAGGAGAAGAGGTTTACCCAGAGAAAATGAGCATATACTGTGATAACCTACAGTAAACCACCAATTTATACGCATTCGTAGACTGTTATTACCTGTTGTTGCTGTGATTGCTAAAGTCATCTCTCTGGTGAGGGAGTGCTCGCTCTAGGTCCCGTTTAATGAAATCGGCCTGAAATGAATCACCAAAATCCATTTAAAACCATATTGAAACATGAGAGTAACATAATGATCATAATACAGGCTGGTGACAAGGTCAGGGATAAATAACAGTCTCCTCACCCGGAGGTCCTCACACTGGAACATGAAGACACTGGTGGTCCTCTTGCTGCGGTCCTTGACGGTCGCGGTCAGCAGGGAGTTGTACACACAGCTGTCCATCACAGCCTTCAGCTCCACAATGCTGCTCAGAGGCAGTGACTCCAGCTCCTCCTAAACCCCACACAGGGAGAGGGGAGAGGGGAGGATGGGGAGAAGGGAGGAGGGGGAGAGGGGAGGAGGGGGAGGTGATAAGAGAATAGTAGGTCATGAATCAGAAATGATAGAGATTTTTAAGCCATCTGTACATTTGAAAAGGCAAAGATAAATGTAAAACGACAAACAGAAACCATAGCTATTACTGCCTGTATGTTGTGTACAGCCTGTATGTTGTGTTGTGTACAGTATGTATGTTGTGTTGAGTACAGCCTGTATGTTGTGTTGTGTACAGTATGTATTTTGTGATAGGTACAGTATGTATGTTGTGTTGTGTACAACCTGTATGTTGTGTTGTGTACCGTATGTATGTTGTGTTGTGTACAGTATGTATTTTGTGTTGTGCACAATATGTATCTTGGGGTCACTTAGAAATGTCCTTGTTTTTGAAAGAAAAGCACATTTTTTGTCCATTAAAATAACATCAAATTGATCAGATATACAGTGTAGACATGGTTAATGTTGTAAATGACTATTGTAGCTGGAAACGGCAGATTATTAATGGAATATCTACATAGGCTTACAGAGGCCCATTATCAGCAACCATCACTCCTGTGTTCCAATGGCACTTTGTGTCAGCTAATCCAAGTTTATCATTTTAAAATGCTAATTGATCATTAGAAAACCCTTTTGCAATTACATTAGCACAACTGAAAACTGTTGTTCTGATTAAAGAAGCAATAAAACTGGCCGCCTTTAGACTCGTTGAGTATCTGGAGCATCAGCATTCGTGGGTTCGATTACAACTCAAAATGTCCAGAAACAAAGACCTTTCTTCTGAAACTCATGTATATTCTTGTTCTGAGAAATGAAGGCTATTCCATGTGAGAAATTGCCAAGAAACTAAAGATCAATGTTTAACCATCTAGCGTTCAGCGAAATAACAACACAATGTCAAATACAGGTAGCCTAGTCAAATAATAAACAGCCAATCACATTAACCGTTACTCTCTCGCGGGGAACCTTCACTCTTGAGCAGACATTTAAAAACGAAACATGACAATTTGAAAAATAAGCCAGTTTTTTGAGCGAGAATAAAGACAACTTTCGAGTAGTGAGACATGTATAAAAGCAACCGATACCGTTAATAAGAAGCATCTTATATGGTGAGCAACTGATTGGCTAGGACAGGCAAGCCCCATACTATTGTGGAGGACTTAATTCTTCCAGCTGCCGCAGATATGGCTGAGACAATACTGGGAGAAAAGGCCAAAAAAATAGATAGACAATATCTTCATCAAACAACACTGTTTCACGACACATCTGAGATGTTTCGAAACAATTACTGCTTTGCATACAAACTGGACTTGTATGCAAAGACGTGACGGGCCTGGCACAGCTCCTGGTATATGTCTGTTGCGTTTATGAGGGGTCAATTAAGGAAGACATCCTCTTCTTCAAATCACTGGAAACCAGGACAACATGATTTTTATATATACAGTGCCTTGCGAAATTATTTGGCCCCCTTGAACTTTGCGACCTTTTGCCACATTTCAGGCTTCAAACATAAAAATATAAAACTGTATTTTTTTGTGAAGAATCAACAACAAGTGGGACACAATCATGAAGTGGAACGACATTTATTGGATATTTCAAACTTTTTTAACAAATCAAAAACTGAAAAATTGGGCGTGCAAAATTATTCAGCCCCCTTAAGTTAATACTTTGTAGCGCCACTTTTTGCTGCGATTACAGCTGTAAGTCGCTTGGGGTATGTCTCTATCAGTTTTGCACATCGAGAGACTGACATTTTTTCCCATTCCTCCTTGCAAAACAGCTCGAGCTCAGTGAGGTTGGATGGAGAGCATTTGTGAACAGCAGTTTTCAGTTCTTTCCACAGATTCTCGATTGGATTCAGGTCTGGACTTTGACTTGGCCATTCTAACACCTGGATATGTTTATTTTTGAACCATTCCATTGTAGATTTTGCTTTATGTTTTGGATCATTGTCTTGTTGGAAGACAAATCTCTGTCCCAGTCTCAGGTCTTTTGCAGACTCCATCAGGTTTTCTTCCAGAATGGTCCTGTATTTGGCTCCATCCATCTTCCCATCAATTTTAACCATCTTCCCTGTCCCTGCTGAAGAAAAGCAGGCCCAAACTGCTGCCACCACCATGATTGACAGTGGGGATGTTGTGTTCAGGGTGATGAGCTGTGTTGCTTTTACTCCAAACGTAACGTTTTGCATTGTTGCCAAAAAGTTCCATTTTGGTTTCATCTGACCAGAGCACCTTCTTCCACATGTTTGGTGTGTCTCCCAGGTGGCTTGTGGCAAACTTTAAACAACACTTTTTATGGATATCTTTAAGAAATGGCTTTCTTCTTGCCACTCTTCCATAAAGGCCAGATTTGTGCAATATACGACTGATTGTTGTCCTATGGACAGAGTCTCCCACCTCAGCTGTAGATCTCTGCAGTTCATCCAGAGTGATCATGGGCCTCTTGGCTGCATCTCTGATCAGTCTTCTCCTTGTATGAGCTGAAAGTTTAGAGGGACGGCCAGGTCTAGGTAGATTTGCAGTGGTCTGATACTCCTTCCATTTCAATATTATTGCTTGCACAGTTCTCCTTGGGATGTTTAAAGCTTGGGAAATCTTTTTGTATCCAAATCCGGCTTTAAACTTCTTCACAACAGTATCTCGGACCTGCCTGGTGTGTTCCTTGTTCTTCATGATGCTCTCTGCGCTTTTAACGGACCTCTGAGACTATCACAGTGCAGGTGCATTTATACGGAGACTTGATTACACACAGGTGGATTGTATTTATCATCATTAGTCATTTAGGTCAACATTGGATCATTCAGAGATCCTCACTGAACTTCTGGAGAGAGTTTGCTGCACCGAAAGTAAAGGAGCTGAATAATTTTGCACGCCCAATTTTTCAGTTTTTGATTTGTTAAAAAAGTTTGAAATATCCAATAAATGTCGTTCCACTTCATGATTGTGTCCCACTTGTTGTTGATTCTTCACAAAAAAATACAGTTTTATATCTTTATGTTTGAAGCCTGAAATGTGGCAAAAGGTCGCAAAGTTCAAGGGGGCCGAATACTTTCACAAGGCACTGTATATATATTTTTTACCCCAATTGGTAGTAGTTACAGTCTTGTCTCATCGCTGCATCTCCCGTACGGATTCGGGAGAGGCAAAGGTCGAGAGCCATGTGTCCTCCGAAACACAACTCACTGCTTCTTGACACAATGCACAGCCAACCCGGAAGCCAGCCGCACCAATGTGTTACACCGTACACCTGGCTACCTGGTAAGCGTGCACTGCGCCCGGCCCGCCAGCTTTGTGACATCAAATGGACTTTGATGGTCAAGCTGTGTTGGTATCTGTACTGATGGCGCAAAAGCCATGACAGGAAGACATAGTGGAGTGGTAACGCGCGTGCAAGCTTGGGTACACTGCAGCATCCACCGAGAGGCTCTTGCTGCCAAGGGAATGCCTGACAGCTTGAAGGACGTTTTGGACACTACAGTGAAAATGGTTAACTTTGGTTTAAGCAAGGCCCCTGAACTCTTGTGTATTTTCTGCACTATGCAATGATATGGGCAGCGACCATGTAACGCTTTTACAACATACGCTGGTTATCAAGGGGCAAAGTATTGACACGTTTTTTTAATAGAGAGACGAGCTTAAAGTTGTCTTTACTGACCATAATTGTCACTTGTCTGACCGCTTGCATGATGACGAGTTTCTCACACAACTGGTCTATCTGGGGGATGTTTTTTCTCACCTGAATGATCTGAGTCTAGGATTACAGGGACTCTCCTCAACTATATTCAATATGCGGGACAAAATTGAGGCTATGATTAAGAAGTTGGAGCTCCTCTCTGTCTGCATTAACAAGGACAGCGCTCAGAGCTTCTTGCCTTGGCAAATCGCGCTGTAAGGACATTGATGCCCTTTGCAACCACGTACCTATGTGGGAGTGGATTCTCGGCCTTCACTAGCATGAAAACTAAATACAGGCACAGACTGTGTGTGGAAAATGATTTAAGACTGAGACTCTCTCCAATACAACCCAACATTGCAGAGTTATGTACATCCTTTCTAGCACCCCCTTCTCATTAACCTGTGGTGAGTTATTCACAATTTTTGATGAACAAATAAAGTTTTATATGTAAGATGGCTCAATAAAGAGCAAATTCATTGATTATTATTATATTATTATTTGTGCCCTGTTCCTATAAGAGCTCTTTGTCACTTCCCAAGAGCCGGGTTGTGACAAAAACGGTATCTTATAGTGTGTTATAGTGTGTAATAGTGTGTGTGTGTGTGTGTGTGTGTGGCAGGTTTACATGACTGCAACAACAAAAAAACATTTGAGAGTGCACTGACCCTGGTGCCAGAAGGGGTACACAGCTGGAGGTTGAATGTTTGAAGGGGTACGGGACTATAAAAAGTTTGGGAACTACTACACTTAATATCTGCTAGTGAACTATGGGTATAGCTTTGCCCACCTAATGTTGTAGTGTCAAGTGTAAAGTGTGTGCACCAACCTTGGTCTCGATGTCTGTTAGCAGCAGGTTCCCATCCCGCACCTCCAGGACCATGTCCTGCCCCCACACCCTACCCATCCCATCCAGTATATTCAGCCTCTCAACACAGTCATTCACATCACACACCTCCCCACCATCCAGGTCACAGGTGAACAGATGCTGGAGAACAGATACAGGGTTTATATAAGCATATGATATCACAGAAATAGCTGAGTATCTATTGTGATCAAAGGCAGACCATTATCATGGCTAGATGATGAGCATAGTAAAATCATATTGGATAAACCAAAACAATACCTCTACTCTATAATGGAATTTGTCCATAATCTTGGTGATAGAGTCTGCATACTCCTTCCTCTGCACTGATGGGATACATGGAATGATTAACCCGTTATGCATGGTTGCTTTTCACAAAACAATCTATAATAAACAATGCTTTAGGTAATCAGTTTCAATTTCTCAAGGTCAATAGTCAATGTTAATGGTCATGTTTTCTCTTTACTTACTATATATTGACTTGGCACTTGGTCTGGACAGATTTGATATCTGTGATGACCGATCATCCATTGAATAGCCACTGCCAGAAGAAAATTGAGAGAAAAGCATAATATAGATTCAATTTCAGAGACAGAATATACAAGAGTTAAGAAGAGAAAGAAACATAAACGGGTTATAGCCACAATGCAAGCACACAAGAGAACACCTACTTGGACTGGATGGACTGGACAGATCCTGCGTAACTGCTAGAGTCAAAGCCATAGGGACTGTTAGTCCTGTACATCCTTAGACACCTTGTTCACCCAACTGTAACACAAGGAGACATCGAGACAGTAAAGACAGGAGAACACCAGCACAACCTCAACCACAAGAGCGTAATACAACTACTGCTGCAATTACAACTGATACTAGATATCTAGATACTAGATAATAGTCATGACTATATTCATTTGATTTGATACAGGATGTGCTATGAATGAGTAACATCAGACTCCAGAGCTGAGCTGAACCACGAGGACAAACCTTTAGTCGTCACACCTCATAAACCCTAGTGTTAATCATTCATTATGTTATTACAGGCAGTACAGCGCACTGTATGTATAGCCTAAAGACCATGTTTAGACGTTTACAGTATATTAGTTGTGTACTATTGCAATAGATCCCAAAGGAAACAACAACTTGAAACCAGAAACCTCAAAGCTCTGTGAACTTCTGTGATATCTTAATTTATATGATTGAGATGTGCAAACACACATGAACAGTGCAAACAACAAATCTTAATTACATTTTCCATCCACCCTATTAGTTGAAACGAAAGCAACACAAGCGGCTGAAAATGTTGATATTGTTTGAAGTAAAGTCAAATATTGATCCGTTAAGCATTAATAAATGACAGAAGACGGTTTATCATGGTTTATTATGGGTTAGCTATGGATTTGACACCTAGCAACACATATTTTTATCATCACATCCCAATGCTAATTAGGGCTAGCTATGTACATAGTTTCAAGATAAGTCAGCTTACAGCAGGTTAAGGGGGCCTATATGTTGTATAAGTAAGCATTTGAGATACTCATACACTAACTCAGCTATATTAAAAAATGGTTTAAATCAACACTGGACTCATTAGCTGATCAAACTCTCACCAGGAAAAACACTGAAAACAAACACAGGACAACCTATGGTTTATAGATGTTACCTTACCTGTTGTATCCGCCAATGTATTTTCTGTGTTATTTGTTGTGGATAAATGTATTTGTCTCTTCTACTTCAAAGCCGATACCACTCATATTTCAGGCCTGGGTTTTTATTGCGGAACAAATACTTCCAAGATTTAGTTCCACATAAAAGACAAGGGCAAAGTCCAGAGTCAAGAGCACATTGATCCAATAGAGGGACAGCACTCAATAAGGTGTTACTGTTGAGACAAATTCCTTATGGGAGAAAATGCCAGAAATGCTCCACGTTGGGAATATATTTTATGCCTATTGTAAAAATCTCTCTCCCTCTCCCCTATGTAGGACCTCGTTCAACTCTCTGAGTATCTACAGGTGTGTAATCCTGCTCTGCTGACTCCTTAGATTGCTGCAAGTGCTTCTATATTGGAATCTGTAATGATAATACATATAATTGAGACATGCCATTTAGTCAGAAACTTACTTGTATTATGGTGCATCTCTTTCCATAGGAGGCTCTGCGGCGAGAGGATTCTCTGAAACAGAAGCTGTCTCTACTGAAGCACACCACCTCTACTCTACTGCTCTCACATGACAATGTCTGGAAGGTTAGGACCTGGATCTCTTATACACTGATGTGATTACTCTATTTCTATATCATACTCTGTTTCATGAAGTGACTGCCATGAAGTTGACAGTAGGTTGGTGTAGTGTGTCATAGATGTTGACACAGGAGTGAAAATTAATTCCTGTCCCGTCTTGTATTGTATCTCGTTTAAACTCAGCTCCAGGGCAGTGGTTGTCGGTGTGCCTGGTATTCATGACGGCATCCCTACAGAGCAAAGGTCTGTCAGGGAGGGATCCTTGACTAGCCCATGCAGACTCCTGTAAATCACTCCTGTTGTCAACAAGTTGTGAGTATGATAGCAGTTAACAGACTATTTTAGAGTCAGTTGGGAATAAAATGGAGATATGAAATGTGGTTCAAAGTTTATACATCTTCTAAACATACACTGTGGCACACTATAAGCTTTGGCTTATCACTAACCACAGTACCCCTACATTCTGCAGGCCTTCAACTGTCCCACACCACTCTATAATAGCTCAAAATGTAAGTTTCCTACATGTCACTTCTCTGATGGTTTGGCCATGTGTGACGACAGTGTGAGGATGCAATGTGGGTGTCATGATAGTGGAACAGAAGTGTGAACATGAGCAGTGTGGTTTCTCTCATTTCCTGTTCTGAGAGTGGGTATGTGACAGTTACTGAATTCAAAGACAACAGAGGAGGAGAAACGATAGAGGAGACATCAGGCTGCTGGGTTCTTTGAACATTTTCAGGTTTGTTTTTGCTACTCACACTCACAAGGTTTAATCCGTGGAGAGATGTGTGGTTTTGGTCTTCTCTTGGCCTATGGTGTGTTGTGAGTGATCTGTCTCAGCTTTGTGTCAGCAGCCTTCTCATACATTGAGATGGCACAGTACAGCTAGTTTTTGCTTAAGGTGAAGCAGAACTCATATACATAAAGTAGAACTTCATACCACAGGTGTTTGAATGTCAGGCTTAATTTCCTTCATTCAATTGATACTGAAAGTCATGTTTGCTGTCCTCATTTCTCTAGAGTCAAAGCTGAATGCACTGCATCCTGTTTTGACACACCCATAACCAATCATGCTTTCTTTAAGAATCTGATGGAAGGATACTGTCTTATTCTGAATCCTGCAGTTGAAGTTCATCCACCAAAATGGAGATCCAAAAAGACCTCAGGATGAGACGACCTCAGATGGAGAGTTACGACCAAAAGCTGGAACAACGGGCAGCAAAACATGAGTTCTTGAGAGATCGCAACAATGTGACGACATGTCGCAGCCCAGGACACAAGCTGGAGGCAGACTGGAAGAGTGAGATGCAGCAGAAAAGACAGATAGAGTTCCAGAGAAGGAGACAGATTGTCCAGGCTGCCACTTTTCAGGCTGATGAAAAGCAGTCAAACAAGGAGACCAAAGTCACGATGAGGACCAACAGGCAGAGAGTGCCTCTCATACACAGACAGTCCCTCATATCAGCAGAGGATCTGGGGATCACCTGGCCAGATGTACACTCCATCGGGAAGGTAAGCACATAATACAGGGCGGCAGGTAGCCTAGCAGTTAGGAGCATTTGGCCAGTAACCGAAAGGTTTTAGGTTTGAATCCCAGAGCCGACTAGGTGAAAAATCTGTTGATACGCTCCTTCCTGTGGGTCGCTGTAGATAAGAGCGTCTGCTAAATGACAACATTTTTAAATGTAATACACATTACGTGCGTGACATTATTTTATTATATGTATCTTAATACACAAATACTGGAATATTCCGTTTGGTCAAACACAAAATGAGTGTCACAGACACAAAACTGTTTTACCAGGCGACATGGATCACCTCACCACCAGTGCATGGGGCAGGAGGGCAAAACAAAATAGGGCAGCTCCACTCTGACGTCTCAGAGATATTCCCTCAAACACCACAGCAGCCCTCACTGAGGAAGAGTATGGATATCAGAGATAAAGGTAAAATTGGACTCACTGGGGATCCTTATTTTTTAATTGATGGAGGTTGGACACCCATGGCTGTACTGTCAATCATCAAACTTGAATTTCAACATACTTATTAAGTTTGAACACTGAGTTTGTTGGTGAATTTCATGATCTTCCTCTGTCCTTCTTAGTAGTTACACAGGACCAGAGTGGCCTAGTAATGTTAACCAGGCAGCTCCAACAAAGGAATGCCTGCTGTCAGACAGAGTAAGTACAGTAAGCTACTGACCTCAACATGAAGACACTGATCTGTTTAACTGTTTTATCTCTGTCATGTATTGCATGTATAACACTTTGACCTCTGACCCCCCACTCATTTCCTGTCATTCACAGGCATGGCTATAGCACTGTGAAGGAGACAGTAAGTAACTCCAATGTACTGCATCTCTGTAATGTTTTGGGTAGATTCTAATTCAAATGTGAGACACAGCAATGAATCACAGTTCTCATCTACACAATCGTTCATCATTCTGACAAGAGGCCACATTCCCATAAAGTTATGAAGAAGGCATCACTATCAGTTGTGTTACATAGAGATAGATGTTATGATATTTGAACTATCATGGGTGCAACATACATAGTCAACCACCCATTATAACTACATATATGATGTCCTTCCTTGCTCCACGTTGGGAATATATTTTATGCCTATTGTAAAAATCTCTCTCCCTCTTCCCTATGTAGGACCTTGTTCAACTCTCTGAGTATCTACAGGTGTGTAATCCTGCTCTGCTGACTCCTAAGATTGCTGCAAGTGCTTCTATATTGGAATCTGTAATGATAATACATATAATTGAGACATGCCATTTAGTCAGAAACTTACTTGTATTATGGTGCATCTCTTTCCATAGGAGGCTCTGCGGCGAGAGGATTCTCTGAAACAGAAGCTGTCTCTACTGAAGCACACCACCTCTACTCTACTGCTCTCACATGACAATGTCTGGAAGGTTAGGACCTGGATCTCTTATACACTGATGTGATTACTCTATTTCTATATCATACTCTGTTTCATGAAGTGACTGCCATGATGTTGACAGTAGGTTGGTGTAGTGTGTCATAGATGTTGACACAGGAGTGAAAATTAATTCCTGTCCCGTCTTGTATTTTTCCCCTGTGCTGCACTGATCCTGCAACAGTTCTATAACCCCTGAACTTTGCTGTCCCTTCCCGTTAAAAATCACTCCCATTCTGTGCTCATTTTTGCACCCAGAAATATAGGCTATTGTGTTTGTTTACTAACTATTCAAAATAATGTCAGTAACATGAGACTGTGATATGTTAACTTGCCTATTTTAGTTAAATGCACTGATTGTTGGCCTAAAATGCTCTGGATAAGAACATATTCTAAATTACCTAAATGTTTATCGATTAATAAGGTTGAAGGATGAGGACAGAGACCCCAGCAGGACGGTCTGCACATAACAGCACCGGCATAAATCTGTAGCCTACAGTTGAGCACTGCGCACATATGAACATTAACAACACATTAAAATTTATAACATGAACATTAAACAAATGATAATAACCCGTGTGATAGTACTGCATAGGTCAATCTATTTTTATTTCACCTCAGATGGCACGGGATTAGTTAAATATGTGAACAATTGGGCTTGACTGGAAAGTGAGTAGAGCACCTATGTCGCTTCAGGTCGCTTTTCCCTCTCTCCAGTTGGTAGCCTATTTGATTAAACCGCAGCATTTTTTACAAGCCATGTATACTGAAGCGAGGTGCGAGAGTGAACCGACTGAAGGGGAGGGTGGAATTACATTTTTGTATTGATTTTTACTTTTATTGACACGCTTTGCATTCACGTTAAACGCTGCACATGTCGGCTCAATCTGAAATCACCTTTACATTTCTATCGCGGAAGCGTTACAGATTGAATAGAGCCCTAAATTAGGTAATAGGCTACCGTGTTCGTCTCAGTGATCTGGTTGAAGACTGACTGTGGTGAAAGACTGACTGTGGTTTCAGAGTCGAGTTCACAGCGTTTCCACCCTCATTCTACTGGAGACTACTCTGCATCCTGTCACTGAGAAGTTGAAAAAGAAACATACCGAGAAAAAAGAACGGGCCTAATAGCCATTTGCCATCTACCATTTCCTATCCCCATTACATCTCATATTTCTCTACCCTCACAGGTCTGTTGCAAAGAGGACAAGATGAAGGGAAAGATTGGGGCACTAGAGTCACAGCTGAAGATCTGTGTGCAGGTGTGTTCAGGCACAATGTCTGCACCTACAATACCATTCAAAAGTTTGGAGTCACTTAGAAATGTCCTTGTTTTAAAAAAAAAATGTTTTGTCCATTAAAATACCATACAATTGATCAGAAATTCAGTGTAGACATTGTTAATGTTGTAAATGACTATTGTAGGTGGAAATGGATTATCTACATAGGCGTACAGAGGCCCATTATCAGCAATCATCACTCCTGTGTTCCAATGGCACGTTGTGTTAGCTAATCCAAGTTTATCATTTTAAAGGGTTAATTGATCATTAGAAAACCCTTTTGCAATTATGTTA
Source organism: Oncorhynchus mykiss (assembly GCF_057628025.1). Lineage (NCBI taxonomy): Eukaryota > Metazoa > Chordata > Actinopteri > Salmoniformes > Salmonidae > Oncorhynchus > Oncorhynchus mykiss. The sequence goes on from NC_143028.1 coordinate 53,478,118, forward strand.
TGTACTTGTCCTCTTGCTCAGTTGTGCACCGGGGCCTCCCACTCCTTTTTGTATTCTGGTTAGAGCAGTTTGCACTGTTCTGTGAAGGGAGTAGTACACAGCGTTGTACGAGATCTTTAGTTTGTTGGCAATGTCTCACATGGAATAGCGTTCATTTCTCAGAACAAGAATAGACGGCAACTTTCATTAGAAAGTTCATTGTTTCTGGCCATTTTGAGCCTGTAATCGAACCCACAATTGCTGATACTCCAAATACTCAACCAGTCTAAAGAAGGCCAGTTTTATTGCTTCTTTAATCAGAACAACAGCTTTCAGCTGTGCTAACATAATTGCAAAAATGTTTTTCTAATGATCAATTAGCCCTTTAAAATTATAAACTTGGATTAGCTGATACAACGTGCCATTGGAACACAGGAGTGATGGTTGCTGATATTGGGCCTCTGTACGCCTATGTAGATATTCCATTAAACATCAGCCATTTCAAGATAGAATGGTCATTTACAACATTAACAATGTCTACACTGCATTTCTGATCAATTTGATGTTATTTTAATGGACATTTCTTTCAAAAATAAGGACATTTCTAAGTGACCCCAAACTTTTGAACGGTAGTGTATGTAACTTACAGTATGAATGTACATACAAAATCACCACCAGACTGAAACACCAAAGAGCAATCATTATTCTCCTCTTCCTCAGAGGCTGTCCAGGGATGGAGCCAAGAAGCTGCTGCTACAGTCGGAGCAGCAGAGGCAGGAGCTGGAGGAGATGGCCGTGGCCTCACTCCAGAGGGTCACTGACCAAAAAAACAAAGCCCAGGACAGAGCTCACAGCCTGGAAGTAAGGGGTCAGACAGGGCTGCACTCTGGATAATGCATAATAGCACTGTGTTCAATTGGTATTTTCCTATTACAGTCAATTATTAATTTAATTCATGTAATTGATTTGCGAAATATGAGATTATTTTGTTTCAAATTAATATGAAGGGATGTCACAGGAGTGTCACTGTGTGTGTGTACTTTGTGTGTCCAACAGATGGCACTGCAGACTGCCCAGGTTGAGTCATCACAGTGCCGAGAGCGCTATGAAGAGGAGAGGAGGAAATGCACCCAGCTGAGGACGTCTCTGGTGCAGAACATAGACCATATAAACCTATTACAGAGCCAACTAGAGGTATGCACGCATGCACACTCACGCTATATTTTACGAGAGTGAAATAATATATGCTTTAAATAGCATCATGTATCCCCCTGTGCATCCAGAAAATGATGGGACAGGATGCAACTCTGGAGAGTCAGCTGCTGCAGCACCGACACACTGAGGCTGAGCTCCACCTCAAGATCAACCTCCTAGAGGACAACCTCCACACCTGCAGGACACAACTAGAGACATGGAGACAGCAAGACACCATGAAACAGCAGGAGATTGTCAGAGGACAGCAACAGGACTCCATAGGTATAATACCGTCGTAGCCAAAAGTTGAGAATGACACAAATATTACTTTTCAGTCTGCTGCCTCAGTTTGTATGATGGCAATTTGAATATACTCCAGAATGTTATGAAGAGTGATCAGATGAATTGCAATTAATTGCAAAGTCCCTCTTTGCCATGCAAATGAACTGAATCCCCCAAAAACATTTCCACTGCATTTCAGCCATGCCACAAAAGGACCAGCTGACATCATGTCAGGGATTCTCTCGTTAACACAGGTGTGAGTGTTGACGAGGACAAGGCTGGAGATCACTCTGTCATGCTGATTGAGTTCAAATAACAGACTGGAAGCTTCAAAAGGAGGGTGGTGCTTGGAATCATTGTTCTTCCTCTGTCAACCATGGTTACCTGCAAGGAAACACCTGCTGTCATCATTGCTTTGCACAAAAAGGGCTTCACAGGCAAGGATATTGCTGCCAGTAAGATTGCACCTAAATCAACCATTTATCGGATCATCAAGGAGAGCGGTTCAATTGTTGTGAAGAAGGCTTCAAGACACCCAAGAAAGTCCAGTAAGCGTCAGGACCGTCTCCTAAAGTTGATTCAGCTGCGGGATCGGGGCACCACCAGTGCAGAGCTTGCTCAGGAATGGTAGCAGGCAGGTGTGAGTGCAGCTGCACGCACAGTGAGGTGAGGACTTTGAGGATGGCCTGGTGTCAAGAAGGGCAGCAAAGAAGCCACTTCTCTCCAGGAAAAACAGAGACAGACTGATATTCTGCAAAAGGTACAGGGATTGGACTGCTGAGGACTGGGGTAAAGTCATTTTCTCTGATAAATCCCCTCTCCAATTGTTTGGGGCATCTGGAAAAAAGCTTGTCCGGAGAAGACAAGGTGACTGCTACCATCAGTCCTGTGCCATGCCAACAGTAAAGCATCCTGAGACCATTCATGTGTGGGGTTGCTTCTCAGCCAAGGGATTGGGCTCACTCACGATTTTGCTTAAACAGTTTGGTGATGAACAATGCTTTTTCCAGCGTGATGGAGGACCTTGCCATAAGGCAAAAGTGATAAATAAGTGACTCGGGGAACAAAACATCGATATTTTGGATCCATGGCCAGGAAACTCCCCAAACCTTAATCCCATTGAGAACTTCTGGTCAATCCTCAAGAGGCGGGCAGACAAACAAAACCCACAAATTCTGACAAACTCCAAGCATTGATTATTTAAGAATGGGCTGCCATCAGTCAGGATGTGGCCCAGATGTTAATTGACAGCATGCCAAGGCGGATTGCAGAGGTCTTGAAAAGGGTCAACACTGCAAACATTGACTCTTTGCATCAACTTCATGTAATTGTAAATAAAAGCCTTTGACTCTTGTGAAATACTTGTAATTATACTTCAGTATTCCATAGTAACATCTGACAAAAATATCTAAAGACACTGAGGCAGCAGACTTTGTGAAAATTAATGTCATTCTCAAAACTTTTGGCCACAACTGTACATTATATATCCACTAGCAGATTTAAATAAAAGTTGGATTGCGTAAATTACTGTAGTGGGTCAAAGTTGTTTAAACTGCTATTTTGACCATGATATTTATTAGTCTGTAAATGTGTTGACATCAATAGAGCATTCATTGGATGAGCACTTTCAGCCAGCCATGTCAAACCAGAGCAACAAGAAACAAAGCATGATGGAAGCCAATGTCAAAAGGAGAGAGGTCAGAATTTGTCTACAATTCCCTTTCATCTTAGTCATGTCAAACCCAGAGTACAATCAATCACTTTCTGTCGCCAATGTATTCATCCTGTATGTCTCCAACATTTTTATTGGCTCTGCTCGATTTTAATCCTATATTAAACTTGATACTGACAGAATCTTTCTTTTTCCACCAAGAGACGTTGTCGTCCCTGGTTCATCCTGACCCTATTCGTGGTAGTCATAATGGTGGCCATTTTGACATTGTTACTGGCCAATATCCCCACGACAAGAAATCAGCTGTGGGACCTTTACCAAGTACTACAGGAACACACAGAGAAGTACCTCTATGACATGACATTACCACAGCATTGCTATAGGCCCATATGACAAATTAAAAAATATATATATATATTTCACCTTTATTTAACCAGGTAGGCTAGTTGAGAACAAGTTCTCATTTGCAACTGCGACCTGGCCAAGATAAAGCATAGCAGTGTGAACAGACAACACAGAGTTATACATGACCTGGGAACTGATCAATCCTCTGAAGAACTTGCTCTAAAGGGTTTGGGAAATACAGTATGTTCTATGTATTTTTACATCACACTGGATGCAATTTTTTTTTGGTCATCTTAAATATCTTTGCATCTTGAAGTCAATTTGTATTCATAACCATGCATTATGGTTACTGCCTCTCGTTCATGCTTACTTGTTGTATTCGCTCAGTCAAATACATGTCCTCAGTATAGTTAATACATTTGCCACTTATAACTGGACTGTAAAACAGACATTTTAAATAACTGACCGCTTTGCTAATTTGACATTTTTATTTCAAAAAAAGGAAAATACAAATCATTAGAGGGAAAAAGAGTTGAGATCCTTTCTAACATTAAGTGCACACCCCGTATACTATGTTTTACTAAACAAATAGATTCAATTCCATATAATGATAAGTGTAGGATATACATCTGGAAAATCAACATTTAAATGATTTTCTCTACTAGCATCTTTAAATGATCTTCACAAAAAACTAAGTTATAGTAAACTGTTCACATACCTAGCAAGACCAGTTAGAATCACATGAAGGAATGGATCTCAACAGTCATGGGCGGTAGGTAGTCTAGCCGTTAAGAGCGGGGAGCCAGTAACTGAAAGGTTGCTGGTTCAAATCCCGAGCCGAGTAGGTGAAAAATCTGTTGATGTGCCCTTGAGAAAGGAGCGTATCCCTAACTGCTCCTGTAAGTCGCTGTAAGTGTCTGCTAAATGACTTAAAATGCAAATGTCACAATGCTACTTTTTCTTTATATTGTTTATAATAAACGGATAACTTAAAGTACAGTATATGCATGTATCACTTATTGATGAAAGTTCAACTAAATCTTCTAAAATGCATTAGCACTCAAACAGGTAGCAAACATGAGATTGAGATCATGTTTTATGAACAACAAGGACCAGGACAAAGCTTGATGATTATTCAGAAGTCACTGTCTGTATTGTGTAACTGGCGACCAGGGTCATGTCTGTAACTCATTGACGATGTTCAATGTTGACTTGCAGCCTACAGGACTTTGACCCACAATGCTGCTCTGGTTCAAGGCCCTGGAGCTTACAACTGCAGACAGACACTATCACCACACCATGTTTTACTGACTGCCACAGTAACAGTATAATTACAATGCCTGGTAGCAGCATTTACCACAATATATACACATGGACCAATGAACCCTATAATAGACCATAATAACAAAAGGGGGAAAAGAAGCTAAATCAATGTGATTCCTCTCCCTATTCTGATGAACATGCCTCTATAAACATAAGTACTAGTTTGCTGATTATAGATCCCCTCTTGGACCAGCGGTAGAGAGGCAGCAGTGTCCAAACAGAGCTGTGTGTGAGAGAGACTGACTGGTCTGGTAGGGCCGTGGTGGACTAGGCTACTTCACTGGGCATGCAGGGCCGGGGACAGGTGCATGCCGGCTCCTGGGGCCAGAGCCTGAGGCCAACCTTCCTGGCCCTGGTGGGTCTGCAGCAGGCGGTACAGCTGCTTCAGGTGGGTCACGATGTTGTCCTTGATGTCTGGGATGGAGATCTGCAGGCGCACGCTGCCGCTGTCGAAGGAGCGCATGCAGTCGCCTGAGAACATCTCAGTGATCATACGTGCTACCACTGGAATAATCTGGAGGGGAGCAGAGGGCCAAAAGACTTGGCAGTTACAGCGAAGGGACTCAACAAAACACATGCTTGAGGGTCAATTCAACATTTTAAAATAATGAAAAACAAATATTTAAATGAGTTTTCTATGAATCATTGCATCCTGATACAAAGACAGTCTCGTACCTGTACCATGATGAGCTTCTTCTCTTTGGGTCTGCTGTCAGGCCACTCTTCTCCGAAGCACAGGTTGATGTCGAACTGAGGGCTGGCCGACTGGCCCCTCTGATGGGCTATCACATCTGCACAAAAACCCATCACAAATCATATCACATAGCAATTCAGTATCACAGCACACATGCAATAACAGCTACAGTACATGCCACATTATCACAATACCGCATAAGGGCCCTGCCTAAAACACAAGAAAGATGTGTGAAGAGTCTATGCTAAGAGGATTGGAGTCACTGCTTACCACTGAGAAAGGACTCCAGACAGAACAGCTTGATCTTCCTCTGCCTCTCTATGAGGTTGGGTGCTTTGGGGTTGGGGGCGCAAGGGCCTGACCAGTACACCTTGCATTGGCAGAGGCGGATGGCATAGATGTCATGGCCGCTGATCTCCAGGACGAGGCCTCGGTCCATGACATCCAGCAGGCGGTTGGTGAAGACCCTCTGCGTGTCGTTGGCGATGTGCTCAGTAGAGGGGAACCTCAGCTGCTCCAGGCTGATAGGACCAAACAGCTCCTCCTGGTTGACCATGGGACCTAGGTCCCCGTAGAAAAGCCTACAGCCCTGGGGGTTACTGACCGTCATGGCTGGACACACCTCCTTACCCCGGTACTGGAACTGCACCTCCAGGTCTGTCACTGAGGGAGAGACAACGAAACACATGAAGATAAAGAGAGTCACTCATTGGTTGTCTGTATGGACAAGATGCTGTGATACTGTATGCAGTCCTATATTTATCTAATGGAGGAGTTTGTTTGTGTAGTTGTGTTAGTGTTCTCACTAGGCAAGGAGCTGATCCACATCTCTGGCGAGGCGAACATCACGTCAGGCATGGGAGGGGGAGGCATGTCCAGTGGTGGGGGGGGCGCCATCTCCAGGGGCGAAGGCTGCATCTCCATATCCAAAGGCTCTTCTTTGGGCCACAGCTTAACTTCCTCTTTGGGCCACACTTCAACTGATGGGGGACAGCTGGGGGGTTGGAGGGGCGATACAGACCCCGGTGGAGACCACATAAGAGCGGGGCTGGTGCCTGATTGGTTACAGAGAAACAAAGCATGATTAGTTGACATAACAAAAACCATACTGGGATATTGGAATCAAAACTGGGAGTAAGCCAAACAAAGGGGGGCAGGGGGTTGTTCTTGGACCAGGCAAGTTGGAAAACATTATCTAGAGGCTAGATCTGGACTCTTATGTGGTCTAGGATAAATGATGTGGTAAAAATTAAGAATTAGTATTAGAGGGGGTCTCAAATAAATAAAGAGAGATATTTGACATAACTAACCGTTGGATTTTGGATAAGGAGGGAGGGGCTCTGAGCCATCTGATTCATCTTCATCCCCATCATTTGGTGTCCAAGACCCCGGGTCTGAAGATCCTGAGGAGGGAGAGAAAAATGAGAAGGAGAGCAAGGGATGGCAAAAGTTTAAATACGTTTCAGAGCCGCTACCAAACCCGACAGACAAGTGACTGTAAATAATCATATATCTACTATGGTTGTATAATTATTATATTTTTATGTCATCAATGGCCAGTTACCTGGGTTACTGAGGGGCTGTGGGATGTCACAGATGTCGTAGATCTTCAGGGGGTTCATGGGGACTTCTTTGGTGCCGTCGTAGACAAGGTTGAACTCTCTGCTCTTGTTGAGGGCGCAGCGGAGCTGAGCTTTCCACTTGGCAGGGTCAGGATCATCAATACCCTCCTGGAACTTTCCGGTCTCTAACGCCCAGGCCTGGTACAGGGGAGAGAGGAAGCAGATGAAGAATACATTCAGAGAATATAGTTAACATCAACCTTACTTCACTCACCGTTGATGCAGCCACAACCAATTCACCTGCCAACACATTAGCCCACGTGTATCGTTTCACAAACTGTTACAGAGATGTGCTTTACTCACCTTAAAAATAGTGTTTTCTTCCTCGTGCTGGGGGGTGTGCCGTGTAGCGTGTTTCCAGGGGATCCTGAAGCGCTTATTGTCTCGGTCAATCCACACCAGGCCTGGGTAGAACCCACTGTCCACCTGGTCCACTAGCCAGGGCTTGAGCCGGACACGCCGCGGGGTCAACGCCATGCTTATTGTCTGGGGAGGGGGCCACAATGGGCAGGTTAGATATTTACTATCCATATGGTACACTTATGTGGACATCCTGACCAATATATCTCAAAACAGTTCTACTAGAAGCACTGTGTCAGAAAAACTGTGCTGTAAGGGCATGACATAACACAACTTGTCTGAGGCAGGCACAAGATGACCAACATTACATGGCTACCAAGATTTCAAACATAGACTTGGGCCACTTTGAGGCAAACATTAAAATGTAGTGGCTTCGGGTCAGCCTACAGGTCAGTTTATTTCATTACTCTACTCAGACCTCAAAAAGCCCAGAATAACATGCAATTTCACTGATTTACAGTTATTACTTAAAAGGTCCTCCCAAAGGTGCATATGGTTGGTCTTATGATGCTACTGCAGGACATGGTTGTTACACAGGTCAGTTGAGCATGGAACATAAATAAAACAATGTTCAACGTTAATACATTAATTCAAATGAATGAACCATAAGGTGGACTTCTTCCCAGCAAACAATCCATTAGGATAGGCTACAGACTGTTGTAACGTGCATGTTACGCTTCCAACCACTTGCTCGCATTGTAAATTCGAGCAACATACGAAAGACCAGTGGCTACTTTTTTTCACAAAGAAATTGTTAGTAATGATTTCAATTATTATTATTTTTTAATCAAGTAACGAATTTAAAACTATTTAATGGTTGCAAACAAACCAAATCTAGGATACCGCTGTGAAACGAACCTGCTGTTGAACGTAACCAGGAAGTAGGATACTTAAGATCTGGGAGAAGGTAGAATCCCAAACTTCAGGAAAATATTATTCTCCAAAATGTTGGAACTTCTATGTCCTTTGCAATCCAGGTAAACGTATAGATGACCCACGGATACTTCTTATCACGGGAGAACAATTCTGATAATGTCCGGAGCAGGCCGAGCAGTTTATGCCTTTTCCGCTTCCCCTAACGAAACTCAGGTAGAGCCGTGACGTCACACACGGTTCATTCTGGCACACCGTTCCAGATTATGTCGCGTTCAAGTGCTAGTCAGAACAGGGAAACGTGGACATTTCCGACTTGATAACTGGTTGAACGTGGCACGTGTATAACTATAACCAGTTAGCAAATTGGACATGTCAGAGTTCGTAAATCCGATTAGGACTTGAATGTGGCACCACTTTCGGTGGAGCCTTATTGTGACCATGATGACTAAATGACTCACAATATTTGTCAGAATTTTGTTACCATATGATCTGTAAATCGCTATATGTGTTTGTTGTTTTCAAAAGTTCAAAAGCCATTTGAAATAAGCAGTTTGGAGTTTGTTGTTATTTATTTAAGCAATAAAGCCCGATTAGGTGTGATATATGGCCAATGGTTTTCTTAAGCACGAAGCTACGGCAACGTGGAGCGCCTGTATACAGCCATTAGTCGTGGTATATTGGTCATATACCACAAGCCCCCGAGGTGCCTTATTGCTATTATAAACTGGTTACAAACGTAATTAGAACAGTACAAATATTTTTGGGGGTCATACCCATGATAAACATTCTGATATACCACAGCTTTCGCTCAATCAGCATTCAGGGCTCAAACCAACCAGTTTATAATTAAGCAATAAGGTAGGAGGGGTGTGGCATATGGACAATATTACATGGCTAAAATAAAAAAGCAGGCATTGAATATCCCTTTGAGCATGGTGAAGTTATTAATTATGCTTTGGATGGTGTATCAATAAACCCAGTCGCTACAAAGATACAGGTGTCATTCCTAACTCAGTTGGCAAAGAATAAGGAAACCGTTTAGGGATTTCACCATGAGGCCTTTGGTGACTTTAAAACCGTTACAGAGTTTAATCCTCAGTGACAGGGTTCAATTCTCGGGCCTACTCTTTTCTCTTTATATATCAATGATATCGCTCTTGCTGCTGGTGATTCTCTGATCCACCTCTACGCAGACGACACAATTCTGTATACATCTGGCCCTTCCTTGGATACTGTGCTAACAAACCTCCAAACGAGCTTCAATGCCATACTTCTGTGGCCTCTAACTGCTCTTAAATGCTAGTAAAACTAAATGCATGCTCTTCAACCAATTGCTGCCCACACCTGCCCGCCTAGCATCACTACTCTGGACGGTTCTGACTTAGAATTTGTGGACCAACTACAAATACCTCGGTGTCTGGTTAGACTGTAAACTCTCCTTGCAAACTCACATTAAGCATCTCCGATCCAAAATGAAATCTAGAATTGGCTTCCTATTTCACTACAAAGCATCCTTCACTCATGCTGCCAAACATACCCTTGTAAAACTGACTATTTTACCGATCCTTGACTTCGGCAAAGTCATTTACAACATAGCCTCGAACACTCTACTCAGCAAATTGGATGTCGTCTACCACAATGCCATCCGTTTTGTCACCAAAGCCCCATATACTTGTCACATCTGCTCCTGCTACGCCCTCTGGTGTTCATCCGGTGTCTTCTTGACCTGCAGTTACTCCCCATGTACACTCTCTCTTTCTCCCTCTCCCTCTCTGTGTGATTGGAGACAGGTGTGCTGGAGTCAGAGCAGATCCCTACCAGCTGCAACTCGTTCCATAATCAAGACCTCTACAAATTCTCAGTCCTGCCACTTCCACTCTGCCAGATTGTTATCTAGGCTCAGTCAATTCATGATTCTAGCCATTTATTATTGCTCAAGATCCTGTTACTCTGCTGTGCCTGTTTCCCTGCCTGGCACCGTTTATCCTCTCATTGCAGTTACTGCTCTGTCTCTGGCTCCTGTCTCCTGTTCCACATCTCACCACCCAACTACCTTGCTCTGGATTTTACTCACCACCACTACCTTGGATTCCCCTCAGGACCTGTTTACCCTGTTTACCCCCAGGACCTGTTTACTCAGCCAACTCCAACCCCAGTCTCCACATCTGATTTTTCTGCAACTCATCCGAGCTTCCCCGGATTTGCACTCCATATCTCTCTGTGCAACAATAAATATTTTGGTTCATTTATCCCTGTTTCCTCATCTGAGTCTGCTCTTGGGTTCCCCTGTGTTGCTCCTCTTAACAATACTACCCACCACTGCAACTTGTATGCTCTCGTTGGCTGGCCCTCGCTATGTATTCGTCGCCAAACCCAATGGCTCCAGGTCATCTATAAGTCTTTGCTAGGTAAAGCCCCGCCTTTTCTCAGCTCACTGGTCTCCGTAGCAACACCCACCCGTAGCACGCGCTCCAGCAGGTATATTTCACTGGTCATCCCCACTGGTCGTCCTTTGGATGCCTTTCCTTCCAGTTCTCTGCTGCCAAGGACTGGAACGAATTCCGAAAATCACAAACTTTAAGCATCAGCTGTCAGAGCAGCTTACCGATGACTGTACCTGTACACAGACCGTTTTCTGTAAATACCCCACCTCATCCCCATATTGTTATTTTTTTCCTCTTTTGCAACCCAGTATCTCTACTTGCACATCATCATCTGCACATCCATCACTCCAGTGTTAATGCTAAATTGTAATTATTTTGCAACTATGGCCTATTTATTGCCTTACCTCCATAACCTTACTACTTTTGCACACACTGTACGTATATTTTTCTATTGTGTTTTTGACTGTACGTTTGTAAATCCCATGTGTAACTCTGTGTTTTTGTCTCACTGCTTTGCTTTATCTTGGCCGGGTGGCAGTTGTAAATGAGAACTTGTTCTCAACTAGCTTACCTGGTTTAATAAAGGTGAAATAAATAAAAGAAAATAGACAAAGTTTTTCTTCAATGAGTCAGACGGGAGGGATATAATACAGACACCCGACCAGGCCCAGATCCCCGTAATTGGCTGGAGGAAATAGATTTTGCGGAAAAAGATCCAGGTGCCTTGTGAGGATCAGGCGACGAGTGGCTAATCTGCCTTTGCCAACCGTCCTGGTAGCTAACGTTCAATTGCTGGAAAATAAATGGGACGAACTGAAGGCACGTATATCCTACTAACGGGACATTAAAAACTGTCTTATACTGTCTTAATATCTTATGTTTCACAGAGTCGTGGCTGAACGACGACATTAAGAACATACAGTTGTTCATACACTCTATTGGCAGGATAGAACAGCAGCCTCTGTGGGGGCCTATGCATATTTGTAAACAACAGCTGGTGCACGATTTTCAAGTAAGTCTCAAGGTTTTGCTTGTCTGAGGTAGAGTATCAAATGATAAGCTGTAGACCACACTATCTACCTAGAGAGTTTTCATCTGTATTTTTCGTAGCTGTCTACATACCACAACAGACCGATACTGGCACTAAAACCGCACTCAATTATCTATAGACCACCATAAGCAAACAGGAAAACGGTCACTCAGAGGCGACGCTCCTGGTGTCTGGGGACCTTAAATTAGGGAAACTTAAATATATTTTACCTAATTTCTATCAGCATGTTAAATGTGCAACCAGAGGGAAAGAAATTCTAGACCACCTTTACTCCACACACAGAGATGCATACAAAGCTTTCCCCTTCCCGCCATTTGGCAAATCTGACCATAATTCTATCCTCCTGATTCCTGCTTACAAACAAAAATGAAAGCAGGAAGCACCAGTGACTCTGTCTATAAAAAGGTAGTCAGATGAAGCAGATGCTAGCACAGACTGTTTTGCTAGCACAGACTGGAATATGTTTCAGGATTCTTCTGATGGCATTGAGGAGTACACCTCATCAGTCACTGACTTCGTCAATAAGTGCATCGAGGACGGCGTCCCCACAGTGACTGTACGTACATACCCCAACCAGAAGCCGTGGATTACAGGCAACATTCACATTGAGCTAAAGGGTAGAGCTTCCGCTTTCAAGGAGCGGAACTCTAACCCGGAAGCTTATAAGAAATTCCGCTATGCCCTCCGACAAACCATCAAACAGGCAAAACGTCAAGACAGGACTAAGATCGAATCGTACTACACAGACTCCAACACTCGTTGGATGTGGCAGGGCTTGCAAACTATTACAGACTAGAAAGGGAAGCACAGCCGAGAGCTGCCCAGTAACACGAGCCTACCAGATGAGCTAAACAACTTCTATGCTCGCTTCGAGGCAAGTAACACTGAAATATGCATGAGAGCATCAGCTGTTCCGGACGACTGTGTGATCACGCTCTCCACAGCTGTTGTGAGTAAGACCTTTAAACAGGACAGCATTCACAAGGCTGCAGTGCCAGACAGATTACCAGGACGTGTACTCAGATCATGCACTGACCAACTGGCAAGTGTCTTCACTGACATTTTCAATCTCTCCCTGTCTGAGTCTGTAATACCAACATGTTTCAAGCAGACCCCCATAGTCCCTGTACCCAAGAACACAAAGGTAACTTGCCTAAATTACTACCAACCCGTAGCACTCACATCTGTAGCCAGGAAGTGCTTTGAAAGGCTGGTCATGGCTCACATCAACACCATTATCACAGAAACCCTAGACCCACTCCAATGTGATACCGCACCAACAGATCCATAGATGATGCAATCTCTATTGCACTCCACACTGCCCTTTCACACCTGGACAAAAGAACACCTATGTGAGAATGCTATTCATTGACTACAGCTCAGCGTTCAACACCATAGTACCCACAAAGCTCATCGCTAAGCTAAGGACCCTGGGACTAAACACCTCCCTCTGCAACTAGATCCTGGACTTCCTGACAGGCCACCCACAGGTGGTAAGGGTAGGTAACAACACATCCACCACGCTGATCCTCAACACAGGGGGCCCTCAGGGATGTGTGCTCAGTCCCCTCCTGTACTCCCTGTTCACTCATGACTGCACGGCCAGGCACGACTCCAACAACATCATGAAGTTTGCTGATGACACAACAGTAGTAGGCCTGATTACCGACAACGATGAGACTGCCTACAGGGAGGAGGTCAGAGACCTGACCATGTGGTGCAAGGACAACAACTTCTCCCTTAATGTGATCAAGACAAAGGAGATGATTGTGGACTACAGGAAAAGGAGGACTGAGCACACCCCCATTCTCATCGATGGGGCTGTAGTGGAGCAGGTTGAGAGCTTCAAGTTCCTTGGTGTCCACATCACCAACAAACTAACATGGTCCAAGCACACCAAGACATTTTTGAAAAGGTCACAACAAAACCTATTCCCCCTCAGGAGACTGAAAATATTTGCCATGGGTTCTGAGATCCTCAAAAGGTTCTACAGCTGCACCATCGAGAACATCCTGACTGGTTGCATCACTGCCTGGTATAGCAACTGCTCGGCCTCCGACCATAAGGCACTACAGAGGGTAGTGCGTACGGCACAGTACATCACCGGGGCCAAGCTTCTTGCCACCCAGGACCTCTATACCAGGCAGTGTCAGAGGAAGGCCCTAAAAATCGTCAAAGACTCCAGGCACCCTAGTCATAAACTGTTCTCTCTGCTACAACACATCAAGCGGTACCGGAGCACCAAGTCTAGGTCCCAGAGGCTTCTTAACAGCTTCTACCCCAAAGCCATAAGACTCCTGAACAGCTAATCAAATGGCTACCCAGACTATTTGTATTGCCCCCCCCCCCCCCCTTCTACACTGCTACTACTCTGTTATTATCTATGCATAGTCACTTTAATAACTCTACCTACATGTACATATTACCTCAATTACCTTTACACCGGTGCCCCCGCACATTGACTCTGTACCAGTACCCCCTGTATATAGCCCCACTATTGTTATTTACTGCTGCTCTTGAATTATTTGCTATTCTTATCACTTACTTTTTTAAAATCCATTTTTCTTAAAACTTAATTGTTGGTTAAGGGCATGTAAGTAAGCGTTTCACTGTAAGGTCTACCTGTTGTATTCAGCACATGTGACAAATAAAATGTGATTTAATTTGATTTGATACCATAGCATGAATCTGTCTAAACAAACACAGTGGTTACTAATACCACCAATACAACTACCATTACCATTACAATTGTAATGGTAAACCATTACAAACCAGCTAATCTCACATAACTGTAAACATTTACATAAACATTAAGCCTACCCCTACAACTGACATTTACATAACCTTTGCAGTTCCATTATAATGGATGTCTCAGTCCCTCTCAAAATCAGGGGTATTACAGAATTGCACAAAGGCAATTGAGTTGAGCTTTTTCATTTTTCATTGGATGAAAGGCACAACTTTTTATAGATGATTCATTAAGAGTGAAGCTGGAATGTATCCAGTGCTTTTATAGTGATATCTTTGCAGACAATTATGTCTTCATTACACCATAAGGCCCTGCATCAATAACATGGTTAACACAGTGCTCAGATATGCTCTATGTATAGAGTTTAAGATGCAGCCATGATGTAAGCCTACAACAAGGCACGTACAAACAACAAAGACTTCTATAATACAGATGAATGTTAATAATGTGCTCTTGTCCCATACTAAGGTGACATCAATTTGGAGTTCATTACTGTTGCATTCATTTGATTAGTGCTCACTCTACAGTGATGCCAATTAAGACTACATATTACAGTTTTACACATTGACATGACACAAAATCTGCACATGACTGATACTATTAAGAGGTCATGTTATGCCATTTACGATAGTGTAATTAAGGCATTATCACATTTATTTGTGGGCATGTACTGTGACATACTGAAGCAGAGCATGATCCCCTCCCTTCGGAGACTGGGCCGCAGGGCAGTATTCCAACATGATGACGACCCAAAACACACCTCCAAGACGACCACTGCCTTGCTAAAGAAGCTGAGGGTAAAGGTGATGGACTGGCCAAGCATGTCTCCAGACCTAAACCCTATTGAGCATCTGTGGGGCATCCTCAAACGGAAGGTGGAGGAGTGCAAGGTCTTTAACATCCACCAGCTCCGTGATGTCGTCATGGAGGAGTGGAAGAGGACTCCAGTGGCAACCTGTGAAGCTCTGGTGAACTCCATGCCCAAGAGGGTTAAGGCAGTGCTGGAAAATGATGGTGGCCACACAAAATATTGACACTTCGGGCCCAATTTGGACATTTTCACTTAGGGGTGTACTCACATTTGTTGCCAGCGGTTTAGACATTAACGGCTGTGTGTTGAGTTATTTTGAGGGGACAGCAAATTTACACTGTTATACAAGCTGTACACTCACTACTTTACATTGTAGCAAAGTGTCATTTCTTCAGTGTTGTCAGATGAAAAGGTATACTCAAATATGTACAAAAATGTGAGGGGTGTACTCACTTTTGTGATAGACTGTATATATATACAGTACCAGTCAAAAGTTTGGACACACCTATTCATTCAAGGGTTTTTCTTTATTTTTACTATTTTCTACATTTTAGAATAATTCAAGAATTGTTTGGTTACTACATGATTCCAAATGTGTTATTTCATAGTTTTGATGTCCTCCCCAATTATTCCACAATGTACAAAATATTAAAAATAAAGAAAAACCCTTGAATGAGTAGATGTCCAAACTTTTGAATGATACTGTATAAATATAGTATATTTTCTGTGCCACGAACCAGGTTTCCATTCAACATTTTTATGCTAATAAAGTGCATGTCGGATATTTTTTTTAAATCACAGGCCTGATGGAAACAGAACATTTTTCAGTAAACTTTCCAAATGCCGACAAAACAAAATACGCTTGACAAGGTGGGATCTTTTTGTGTCGGTACAATTAATTATGCAAGAAATGGCGGTGGAAACGTTTTTATAGCCTTTAGCCTTTAGCCATGTCTTTATGTTTTGTGTGAAGGTTTTAATGTTGTAGAGCAAGCTTGGGCCCAACTGCATGCTATGTGTGGGATAATCATAGTATTGAAGTACAGTTTTGCTACCTCTGTAGTCAAAGCTCTTATGACACTTACCCAAGGAGACACAGCTGTAATCTCTGCCAGAGGTGATTCTAACATGTATTGACTCAGGGGGTCTAATCAAGGTATATTAATGTTTTTTTTTTTTATTAATAACAAATCAAAATAAAAAGTCTTCCACTTTGACATTACAGAGTATTTTGTGTAGATCGTTGACAAAAAATGAAATGAAATCCATTTGAATCCCACTTTGTAACAATAAAACGTGAAGAAATCCAAGGGTGGTGTAGACGTTCTATAGGCACTGTACAAACGATGAACATTAGTGATCGAGATAAAAGTCATCTTACGTCATACATATCAAACATTTCGAACATGCGCATGACGTAGGCCTTAGAAGCTTCAGATAGGTTTTTCAGGCCGAATAACTGTTTGAATTCGCAAAAGGTGAGCTATCCAGATAGGCATTCCGTTGTGAATTTCCTGTACCACTGATGATTCTCACAGGTTCCAAGTCCTTCAATAGAGACACCACTGTTATTCCCCATAATTTTACTGCCTCCAAACGATTTACTAAACAATTATCTAAATAAAAGATGAGAAAAGAAAAACACTGCAAATAAAACAATTCCACAATACATAACTTCTGTGTGTGAACCCATCCAGCGAAAGTTTACAGTCAAACAATGTTTTGTAATGAGAGGGATGCTGAGAGCCCCTTATCAGCCAATCAGAACTTTGTGCGTCTTTGACAAAGTAACTAACCCCTCGCAAATCCACTTGCTTATCAATCAATGAGCAATAAACAGACACAAAATAGAGACCTCAGGACTAGGTGATGCGGTCTGCTAGTGTTTTGGTCTCAGTGTTAGTACTAAGCCTTTAGGTCTTTATAGATACCCTTTGGGAAGGGGCATGTGGGAACTGCCAAGGAGATCTGTTTACACACACTGTCCACTATGACAGAGCATCAAGGGGTTGTATAAGGTCTTGTGTGCTACATTTTAATGTCAGTCACAAGTAACAATACATATTATTATCACTCATGATACAATCTTTGAATTTCAGTAGGTTTTGATTTAAATACTAATTTTGCAAGCTGGGAAAAGTTCTGACATACAATTCAGTCAATTCAGGGCAGCTTTAGGCTACTTCATGTTTATTGTGAGACCATGCCTAGCAGCTCCTCCACATGACTGGGTTGCTGGCAGGGATGCCGATGTGCCGGCGCTTGTGGTCTGTCTCCCTGGAGAAGCGGTAGCCGCAGGTGGGCTTCACCACTGTGAAGAAGGGCATCAGGGAATTGGAGCCCACATTGAGCCAAGGCAGGGGCTCTGAGCTGCAGGGAGGACCACTGGATGGTTTGGTGGCAGGGCCTGGGTGGGTCATGGGGGGCAGCAGGGCCCTCCCATTCTGTCGTCGCCTCCAGGAGAAGACAAGGAGCTCCATCTGCTTGTCCACCACTCTGTTCCTGCTGGCATTGACAGGCACCAGGGTTTTCAGTGGGTTCCTCAGGACCTGAGGGGGTCAAAGACACACATATTTTTAAAATAGCTACATATCCCGTATGGATTCATATTGTTCAGATTAGGGGGAGGGTATGGATGGCCCAAAATATTTCAGGATATGATTAATTATTGCAGTGAAATACTGATAAGTACACTACATGACCAAAAGTATGTGGACACCTGCTTGTCGAACGTCCAAAATAATGGGCATTAATCATGGGCATTTGGGGCTCCCGAGTGGCACAGTGGTCTAAAGCATTGTATCTCAGTGCTAGAGGCATCACTACAGACCCTGGTTCGATTCCAGGCTGGAACACAACTGGCCGTGATTGGGAGTCCCAATTTGTTCTTAACTGACTTGCCTAGATAAATAAAGGATACAAATAAATAAAGGATACAAAAATAAAATATGGAGTTGGTCCCCCTTTGCTGCTATAACAGCCTCCACTTTTCTGGGAAGGCTTTCCACTAGAAATTGGAACATTGCTGTGGGGACTTGCTTCCATTCAGCCACAAGAGCATTAGTGAGGTCAGGCACTGATGTTGGGCGATTAGGCCTGGTTCAAAGTTGGCATTCCAATTCATCCCACAGGTGTTCGATGGGGTTGAAGTCAGGACTCTGTGCAGGCCAGTCAAGTTCTTACACACAGATCTAAAAGAAAAAAAGAAAACATTTCTGTATGGACCTCGCTTTGTGCACGGGGGCATTTTCATGCTAAAAAAAGAAAGAGCCTTCCCCAAACTGTTGCCACAAAGTTGGAAGCACAGAATCGCGTAGAATGTCATTGTATGCTGTATCGTTAAGACTTCCCTTCACTGGAACTAAGAGGCTTAGCCCAAACCATAAACACAGCCCGAGACTATTATTCCTCCTCCACCAAAATGTACAGTTGGCACCATGCATTCAAGCAGGTAACGTTCTCCTGGCATCTGCCAAACCCAGATTCGTCCGTCGGACTGCCAGATGGTGAAACGTGATTCATCACTCCAGGGAACGCGTTTCCACTGCTCCAGAGTCCAATGGCATTGAGCTTTACACCATTCCAGCTGACTGTGAGCTTGTGTGGCCTACCACTTTGCGGCTGAGCCTTTGTTGCTTCTAGACGTTTCCACTTCACAATAACAGCACTTACAGTTGAACAGGGCAGCTCTAGCAGGGCAGAAATTTGACAGACTGACTTGTTGGAAAGGTGGCATTCTATGACAGTGCCATGTTGAAAGTCACTGAGTTCTTCCATAAGGCCATTCTACTGCCAAGGTTTGTTTATAAAGATTGCATGGCTTGTGTGTTTGATTTTATCTAATTTGAGGGGGTGTCCACATACTTTTGTATTGTATATACAGTACCAGCCAAAAGTTTGGACACACCTACTCATTCAAGGGTTTTACTTTATTTTTTACTATTTTCTACATTGTAGAATAATAGTGAAAACATCCAAACTTTGAAATAACACATATGGAATCATGCAGTAACCAAAAAACAGAAACAAATCAAAATATATTTTAGATTCCTCAAATTAGCCACCCTTTGCCTTGATGACAGGTTTGCACAATCTTGGCATTCTCTCAACCAGCTTCATGAGGTTGTCACATGGAATGCATTTCAATTAACAAGTGTGCCTTGTTAAAAGTTCATTTGTGGAATTTCTTTCCTTAATGTGTTTGAGCAAATCCGTTGTGTTGTGACAAGATAGGAGTGGAACACAGAAGATAGCCCTATTTGGTAAAAGACCAAGTCCATAAAATGGCAAGAACAGCTTAAATAAGCTGTTCTTGCTCCCAGCCCCCATCCCCGCTCCCAGCCCCCGACCCCGCAGGAGGCCTTTTGCTTTTTGGTAGGCCGTCATTGCAGATAAGAATTTGTTCTTAACTGACTTGCCAAGTTAAATAAAGGTTAAATCAAAAAAGAAAACAAATAAAAAAGCAATGAGAAATGACAGTCCATCATTAATTTAAGACGTGAAGGTCAGTCAATCCGGCAAATTTCAAGAACTTTAGAAGTTTTTTTTTAAGTTTCTTCAAGGGCAGTCACAAAAACCAAGCGCTATGATGAAACTGGCTCCATGAAAGCACGACCCAGAGTTACTTCTGCTGCAGAGGATAATTCATTAAAGTTACCAACCTCACAAATTGCAGCCTAAATGAATGCTTCACAGAGTTCAAGTAAACACATTTCAACATCAACTGTTCAGAGGAGACTGTGTGAATCAGCCCTTCATGGTCGAATTGCTGCAAAGAAACCACTACTAAAGGACACCAATAATAAGAAGAGATGCTTGGGCCAAGAAACACGAGCAGTGGACATTAGACCGGTGGAAATCTGTGCTTTGGTCTGATGAGTCCAAATTTTAGATTTTTGGTTCCAACCACTGTGTCTTTCTGAGACGCAGAGTAGGTGAACGGATGATCTCCTCATGTGTGATTCCCATCGTGAAGCATGGAGGAGGAGGTGTGATGGTTTGGCGGTGCTTTGCTGGTGACATTGTCAGTGATTTATTTAGAATTCAAGGCAGACTTAACCAGCAGGGCTACCATGGCATTCTGCAATGATACCATCGCTGGTTTGCGCTTAGTGGGACTATCATTTGTTTTTCAACAGGACAATGACCCAACACACCCCCAGGCTGTGCAAGGGCTATTTGACCAAGAAGGAGAGTGATGGAGTGCTGCATCAGATGACCTGGCCTCCACAATCAACCGACCTCAACCCAATTAAGATGGTGTGGGATGAGTTGGACCGCAGAGTGAAGGAAAAGCAGCCAACAAGTGCTCAGCATATAGCTCCTTCAAGACTGTTGGAAAAGCATTCCAGATGAAGCTGGTTGAGAGAATGCCAAGAGTGTGCAGTAAAGAAAAACCCTTGAATGAGTAGGTGTCCAAATATTTGACTGGTACTGTATATATAGTGTATGTAGCTAAGATACATTTGGTGTTTTCGATAGCAGTGTCCAACTGTAGAAGACCACTGCCAGACAATTCTTCTACATAACAGTAGGTGTCAGTGAGACCACTGATCAGCCCAGTATTTTAGGAGGCCTTGAAGTGCTTGTGTTATTGGTCTGTCTCTCCCACAAAACCCTTCCCTCAAGCACCTTTTACTCAGTGCAAAGTGATCCATTCAGCTTGCCCTAGTTTACTCTTAAGACTGTAAGTCTACAACAGTTGTGGAGCTACCTGAGACATTTTTAAGGCTCCTCCATCTGGTGTCATCTCCATCACAGTGAGAGAATGGGCTGAACGGTGTGACTGGACTGAGCAGAGACAGCAATAGGCGTCTAGCCTCAAATTCCCCTTCTTCTTCCCCCTACAAACAGAGACTGCCTCCTAGTGGCCCTGCCTAGAGCTACTGAGGCCTCAGAGTGAAACCACAAAACGAGTTGTTGATGTTGGGCCTATGACATCACAATGCAGTTTGGTGGCATCATCAATGACAGAACCCTTGGGGGGAATCCAAATCCCTTTGTGTGTCACAATCACAGAATTGGAATGACTATAATAAACAAATTACTCTATTTCTATGGTAACAATATCTCATACATTGAGTCAAAACACAATCAACTCTATGTGGCTCAGTTTAAACTTCCCTGCTGTGATTGTGCTTTGTTTAATCACTGCAGATATTTTTAGGCTAGTCAAATCAATGTTGGTCAGACTTTTAATGTTTTAGCCATCAGATGACCCCAGATACTCATTTACTCATGAGTATTCAGTGGAGGTGGGACCAAGTCATTGTTTTACAAGTCACAAGTAAGTCTCAAGTCTTAGCACTCAAGTCCCAAGTCATGTCCCAAGTTAAGACAGGCAAGTCCAAGTCAAGTCTCAAGTCAAGACCGTCAAGTATCACATCAAGTCTCAATTCCTAAACTTTGAGTTTCGAGTCCTAAACAAGTCATAATGTGCTCTTCACCAAATGTAACACCATTTCATATTTTTTACAAGAGTAATAGTATATGACATTTACACAAATCATGAATGCTTTTAAAAATATCTAAATATTTATTACTTTCCAAATAAACGTTATATTTCCATGGAAATACAGGGGTGGCCATGAGAAAGACACCCCCCTCAATAGTGATCGACAATCGCTATAGGGCGCAATCGGGCGATGTAGGCTTGTACACAATCGCCCAACCTTAACACACACACACTCTCTCTCTGTGTGGTTACAGTAGGCTAACCTATG
The DNA here is from genome assembly GCF_057628025.1 of Oncorhynchus mykiss. NCBI lineage: Eukaryota > Metazoa > Chordata > Actinopteri > Salmoniformes > Salmonidae > Oncorhynchus > Oncorhynchus mykiss. Next base: position 53,500,182 of record NC_143028.1, read on the forward strand.
TCAATGGTTTTAGGAACAGCAGTAACATCGGGCAGGATTTAGGCTACCAACTGCCTAGCCAGTTGTTGCTCAATCTTGGGTGCAATGATCACGTTCCCGCACTGACTGGAGGATAATTGATTTAACGTTAGCCTACATGATACACCAGTTAAGTAATAAAATATATAGCTGTCGGCTATATTAGCCACGACTTACCGAGTTGCAAGTCATCATATTTGTGACTCGAGTCTGACTCGAGGCCAAGTCATGTGACTCGAGTCCACACCTCTGGTAATCAGTAAGCTCATTCATTGATTTTACATGTCAGGAGGACACTTATAAAACAATCAGGGAATAAGTCATCAGTAAGATTGCAGAAGTTATGCAGAAGTCACTCTCTATTATCCACTGCTGTCGTCACAGATAGGGATCTAGTGTTTTATGAGCTATAGAAACAGGGTTTAAAGGTGCAGCAAATTGCAGTCATAACACAGAGCTTTGAATCATGTCTCTGGTGCTCACATAATTTATTCTTACATATGAATTCCAATTAACTGTATCCAGAAGACTTCTTCACCTCTAAGATCTTATGTGCATAAAGAACATTACTCACAATTGTCAAACTATACTGTTACTCACAATTGTCAAAATATACTGTACTACAATCGGTCAAAATCAGATTTATAGAATTTTACTTCATCATAGTCATCATAGTATGTCCAGAAACATCCAAGGCACTCTTGACATGCACTACTGCAGCTGATCCACTGGATAGACTACAGGTAGCTGTGCTCTCAGAGCCATGGGGAGGGAGTCTGAGAAGAGCCTGCCAGCATATTTTAAACATCTCTCAACATCGGTCGCCGGTCAACATGGTGACTTCCCATTGGTGAAATAGAAACAGGGTTAGTACTTGTCTCCAAGAAAACCATAAGAAGGTGCCGAAGACGGTCTCTACTAATTGACTTCACGGTCTAAGTTTACATAGATGGCAAAATAGAGATAGAAGTGTGTGTTTCTGCACATTTCTGAGATTCATTTCACAAGGCTACATGTCATCAGGTAACATCCTTTTGGTTGTGAACTCCGGAATTCAAATCAAATCCAACTTTATTTGTCACATGCGCCGAATACAACAAGTGTTGTGAAAAGCTTACTTACAAGCCCTTAACCCAACAGTGCAATTCAAGAAGAGTTAAGAAAATATTTACCAAGTAGACTAAAATAAAAAGTAATAATAAAAATGAACACAATAAGAATAACAATAACGAGGCTATATACAGGGGGCACCGGTACCAAGTCAGTGTGCGAGAGTACAGGTTAGTTGAGGTAATTTGTAGATGTAGGTGGGAGTGAAGTGACTTTGCATTGATAATAAACAGCGAATAGCAGCGGTGTACAAAAGGGAGGGGGGTCAATGTAAATCGTCCGATTGCGATTTTATTAATTGTTCAGCAGTCTTATGGCTTGGGGGTAGAAGCTGTTAAGGAGCCTTTTTGTCCTAAACTTAGTGCTTCGGTACCGCTTGCCGTGCGGTAGCAGAGAAAACAGTCTAGATTACAGGCAATATCCAAGCTGGGCTAAAGTGGACGAATAGTGGACGAATAGAAGAAATCCCGCTACGACCTCTGACGAGACATCAAACATGCAAAATGACAATATAGGAGGAAGGTGGAATCCTATTTATTTTTTATTGAACCTTTATTGAACTAGGTAAGTCAGTTAAGAACTAATTCCTATTTACAATGACGGCCTACCCCGCCAAACCCTAACCCGGACGATGATGGGCCAATTGTGCGCAGCCCTATGGGACTCCCAATCACAACCAGTTGTGATACAGCCCAGGATCAAACCAAGGTCTGTAGTGATGCCTCTAGCACTGAGATTCAGTGCCTTAGACCGCTGTGCCACTCGGGAGCCCTCCAAAACAACGGCCCCCCAATTACAGCGGCCCACAGTGCTCGTCGTATGTGGCAGGGCTTGCAGTCAATAACCCAGTCATGAGTTGCCCAGCGATACAGAACTCTCAAACAAGCTAAATGCCATTTATGGTCACTTTAAGGAATATAACACTGTGCCTTGAGTGAAAGACGCTGTTTTTCTGGATGACTGTGTGATCTTGCTCTCCGTGGCCGATGTGAGCAAAAAGTTTAGAGGTTAACAATCAGCGGCCAGACGGAATATTAGGGCTTCACAGACATTTTCAATCTCACCTTGTCCCCGTCTGTAATACCAACATGTTTCAAGCTGACCACCATTGTCCCTATTCCCAAGAGCTCCAAGGTAACCTACCTAAATGACTATCGCCCTGTAGCACTCACATCCGTAATTATGAATTTATTTGAAAGGCTGGTCATGACAACATTAACAACATCATCCTAGACACCCTAGACACACTCCAAGTCGCATACCGTCCCAACAGATCCATAGATGACTATTGCACTTCACACTACCCTCTCCCACCTGGACAAGAGGGGAAATGCTGTTCATAGACTACAGCTCAGCGTTCAACACCATAGTCTCCTCCAAACTCATCACCAAGCTAGGGACCCTGGGACTGAACCCCTCCCTCTGCAACTGGATCCTGGACTTCTTGATGGGCCAACTCCAGGTGGTGAGGGTAGGCAACAACACCTCCGCTACATTGACCCTCAACATGGGGTGTGTGCTTAGTCCCTTCCTGTACTCCATGTTCACCCACGACGCCAACACCATCATCAAGTTTGCTGATGACACGACGGTGGTGGGCTTGATCACCAATGGTGATGAGTCAGCCTACAGGGAGGGGAGGTCAGAGACTTAGCAGTGTGGTGCCAGGACAACAACCTGTCCCTCAACATCAGTAAGACCAAGGAGCTGATTGTGAACCATAGGAGAAAGAGGGGAGATCATGCCTCCATCCACATTGACAGAGCTGTTGTGGAGCAGGTCGAGAGCTTTAAGTTCCTTGGCATCCACATCACTAAAGCCTTAACATGGTCCACACACATCCGCGCAGTCATGTTGAGGGTACGGCAGGCTGAAAATGTTTGGCATGGGCCCTCAGATGCTCACAAAATTCTACAGCTGCACCAGAGAGCTTCTTGACTGGCTGCATCACCGCTTGGTATGGCAACTCCACCACCCTTGACCGCAAAGCGCTACAGAGGGTGGTGCAGGCAGCTGAATGCATCACTGGGGCCGAGCTCCCTGTCATACAGGACCTCTATATCAAGCGGTGTCAGAGGAAGGGCTAAAGAATTGCCAAAGTCTTCAGCCACCCAAGCCATAGATTGTTCACTCTGCTACGTCCGGCAAACAGTACCGGAGCATCGGCTTTCGGACCAACAGGCTCTGAGACAGCTTCTACCCCCAAGCCATAAGACTGCTAAATAGCCAGACTGCTAAATAGTTCATTTATGGTACCTGAACTATCTGCACTGATTCCATCTTGCACTGACATTACACAAACTCACTAGACTTTATATACACACACACACTACACTGTCATTCCCACACATAACCCTCACACATTCACATACACTACATATGCACACACGCACACAACACACACACGCAGACCAACACAACATAAACACACATACATACACAAACTTTTACACTCATCATTTGCTGCTGCTACTCTGTTCTTTATTTACTCTTATTGTCTATCCTGATACCTAGTCACTTTACCCTGCCTTCATGTACATATCTACAGTTGAAGTCGGGAGTTCACATACACTTTAACTAAATACATTTGAACTCAGTTTTTCACAATTCCTGACATTTAATCTGAGTAAAAATGCCCTGTTTTAGGTCAGCTAGGATCACCACTTTATTTTAAGAATGTGAAATGTCAGAATAATAGTAGAGAGAATTAATAATTTCAGCTTTTATTTCTTTCGTCACATTCCCAGTGGGTCAGAAGTTTACATACACTCAATTAGTATTTGGTAGCATTGCCTTTAAATTGTTTAACTTTGGTCAAACGTTTTGGGTAGCCTTCCACAAGCTTCCCACAATATGTTGGGTGAATTTTGGCCCATTCCTCCTGACAGAGCTGGTGTAACTGAATCAGGTTTGTAGGCCTCCTTTCTCGCACATGCTTTTTCAGTTCTACCCACAAATTTTCTATAGGATTGAGGTCAGGGCTTTGTGATGGCCAGTCCAATAACTTGACTTTGTTGTCCTTAAGCCATTTTGCCACAACTTTGCTTGGGGCCAATGTCCATTTGGAAGACCCATTTGCGACCAAACTTGAACTTCCTGGCTGATGTCTTGAGATGTTGCTTCAATATATCCACATAATTCTCCCTCCTCATGATGCCATCTATTTTGTGAAGTGCAACCAGTCCCTCCTGCAGCAAAGCACCCCCACAACATGATGCTGCCATCCCCGTGCTTCACGGTTGGGATGGTGTTCATCGGCTTGCAAGCATCCCCCATTTTCCTCCAAACATAACGATGGTCATTATGGCCAAACAGTTATATCATTGTTTCATCAGACCAGAGGACATTTCTCCAAAAAGTATGATCTTTGTCCCCATGTGCAGTTGCAAACTGTAGTCTGGCTTTTTTTGATGGTGGTTTTGGAGCAGTGGCTTCTTCCTTGCTGAGCGGCCTTTCAGGTTATGTCGATATAGGACTCGTTTTACTGTGGATATAGATACTTTTGTACCTGTTTCCTCCATCTTCACAAAGTCCTTTGCTGTTATTCTGGGATTGATTTGCACTTTTCGCACCAAAGTACGTTTATCTCTAGGAAACAGAACGCGTCTCCTTCCTGAGAGGTATGACGGCTGCGTGGTCCCATGGTGTTTATACTTGCTTACTATTTTTTTGTACAAATGAACGTGTACCTTCAGGCATTTGGAAATTTCTCCCAAGGATGAACCAGACTTGTGGAGGTCTACAATTTTTTTTCTGAGATCTTGGCTGATTTCTTTTGTCTTTCCCATGATCTCAAGCAAAGAGGCACTGAGTTTGAAGGTAGACCTTGAAATACATCCACAGGTACACCTCCAATTGACTCAAATGATGTCAATTAGCCTATCAGAAGCTTCTAAAAGCCTCCCGGGTGGCGCAGTGGTAAGGGCGCTGTACTGCAGCGCCAGCTGTGCCATCAGAGTCCCTGGGTTCGCGCCCAGGCTCTGTTGTAACCGGCCGTGACCGGGAGGTCTGGGGGGCGACGCACAATTGGCCTAGCGTCGTCCGGGTTAGGGATGTCCTTGTCTCATCGCGCACCAGCGACTCCTGTGGCGGGCCGTGCGCAGTGTGCGCTAACCAAGGTTGCCAGGTGCACGGTGTAGCCTCTGACACCTGTTTGGTGCGGCTGGCTTCCAGGTTGGATGCGAAGATTGTAGCTACTACAACAATTGGGGAGAAAAAGGGGTATTAAAAAAAAATTATATAAAAATAAGCTTCTAAAGCCATGACAACATTTTCTGGAATTTTCAAAGCTGTTTAAACTTAAGCTGTCAACTTCTAACCCACTGGAATTGTGATACAGTGAATTATAAATGAAACAATCTGTCTGTAAACAGTTGTTGGAAAAATGACTGTCCTAACCGACTAGCCAAAACCATAGTTTGTTACAAGAAATTTGTGGAGTGGTAGAAAAACGGGTTTTAATGACTCCAACCTGTATGTAAACTTCCGACTTCAACTGTACCTTAAATACCTCTGCACATTTATCTGGTACTGGTACTCCCTGTATATAGCTCCATTCTTGTGTATTTTATTCCATTCTTTGTGTTAGTTACTATTTTATTTTGTTTTATTATTATTAAACTCTGAATCATTGGGAAAGGTTTGTGAGCAGGCTTGTCACTGTAAAGTCTACACAAGTTGTATTCAGCGCATGTAATAAATACAATTTGATTTGATTTGTGTTGTGACTGTTTTCAAGATACCAAACCATGACCAATGTCTTACCAATGGCCATGTGCTACTCTGATTCAGTAATCTGCCAAGGGAGGTAAATCAAATCATGGACAAAAAAACGAAACAATTCTTAGCAACTGACAGAACTGGTTTAATGGAGTAAAGCAGGAAAACAAAAAGATCAGGTCAACAAAAAAAAATCAAATTCGGGCCCTCAATTCACACACTCACATCTCAACATTGTAAAATACTTGTGTTTTGGCTGCTATCAGCTAGCATACAGTGCCCTTTTCCACATTTTGTTGTGTTACAGGCTGAATTTAAAATGGATCAAATTGAGATGTTGGGTCACTGGCCTACACACAATACCCCATAAGTGGAACTACGTGTTTAGACATTTTTACAAATTACTTACAAATTAAAAGCTGAAATGACTTGAGTCAATAAGTATTCTACCTCTTTGTTACAGCAATCCTAAATAAGTTCAGGAGTACAAATGGCCTCAACAAGTCACATAATAAGTTGAATGGACTGTGTGTAATAAGTGTTAAAAGTATTTCTTAATGACTACCTAATCTCTGTACCCCACACATACAGTACAATTATCTGTAAGGTCCCTCAGTTGAGCAGTGGATTTCAAACACTGATTCAACCACAAAGACCAGGGAGGTTTTCCAATGCATCGCAAAGAAGGGCACCTATTGGTAGATGGGTAAAAAAAGAAGAAGCAGATACTGAATATCCCTTTGAGCATGGTGAAGTTAATAATTACACTTTGGATGGAGTATCAATACACCCAGTCCCTACAAAGGTACAGGCATCCTTCCTAATTCAGTTGCCGGAGAGGAAGGAAACTGCTCAGGAATTTCACCATGAGGCCAATGGTGACTTTAATAAAACAGTTACAGAGTTTAATGGCTGTGATAGGAGAAAACTGAGGATGGATCAATAACATTGTAGTTACTCCACAATACTAACATAATAGACAGAATAAACTGCCTTGCTCAGGGGCAGAACAACAGATTTTTACCTATGCGTCTGTATTTCATTTTCAATAAATTTGCTAACATTTCCCCAAAAACATGTTTTAATGTTGTCATTATGGGGAATTGTGTGTTGGTGGTGAGAGAAGTAATCAATTTAATATATTTTGAATTCAGACTGTAACACAACAAAAGTGGAATAAGTCAAGGGGTATGAATACTTCCTGAAGGCACTGTAAGTCTCATTTGAATTTGATTCTAATGAAGAGCATGGTTTGTTCTTTCTCTGCTTCCCCTGTGGGCTTACAAAAGAGGGAGGCACAGAGAAAGGGGAGGAGGCAGGGGCGGTGGCCATTTTCTCTCTACCTCGAAGTTTTCACCGAATCAGTGAGGATTCAGTAATACACCTGTCGTTAAGACTAATTAAGGAATTAATACGTTTTTGACGACTGGCTATGGAAGCTCCTGCATAATATCACGTGTTAACGATTCATCTGTACAATAGGTCTACCAATAGGACAAAAAAATGAAAAAGGGACCGTTGCATTTTTTGGGTCGAAAGAACCAGTCTCTCTTCGACACCAATATTAAAATCAAGAAGATGGGTAAGTGTTTACTGTCATATTTAACAATTAACTAATAATAATGATTGAATATTTAATCTATCATGCTGATCAGCATTTTCTCACTACTGTCCCGACCTTTTCACTTGTTACAGTGACAGATCAATGGCAAATGTGGCCTAAATGTTCACATTCTAGAATAAGAAAAATGCTGGTTGAGTCAAATTAATACACAATGTTTTACACAATGCTAGTAATCATCGAAAGTAATCAGGGGGGTCATTAGGTCTCCCAACAGTGGTAAACCTACATTTACCTGAGACAGTCACTAGACTCTGCGTTCATGACGATGCAGGTAGAATGCAAGGTGTCTGTTTTAACTAAGTATTAGATAGCTGCAGCATTGAATAAAATAAACAATTTTCGTTGCGATTATTTTAGAACATGTCAATCAAAACAATAATACAGATTATATTTTTTAACTTGGGAATTGCGTATACTGCCCGCTGATGCGTAATAAAAGTAGTGTGGTGGAGGTATACACCGTATCACTTATGTAGTAACAATAGAGAAATCATGTTCAAAGCAGCCTACACAAACGCAAAGCACGTGAGTTCCATTCATGTAAAACCTCACACAGCCTAATTTCAGCGGAATATCGCAAGTGCGAGCAGCTCTCCACTTGTTGTCGGATAGAGAGCAGCTCACAGAAGAACGACATCCGTAGCAGGTAGGTCGTGTTGAGGAAAGACGATGTAATGTATGAGATCTACTAGCAAATGCTAACTAAAAAGCAACAATGGGTATGCGAACCAAAAGATTGCTCCGAAATCTTGGTTGAATCTTTGCAATGCGCAATTCAGTCATGATTCATTTTGAATGAATACTGTGTCGGTTTTCTACAAAAACAGTGTGGTTTTGAGAGTGAAAACCTGCATTTTTTTCTCACAACATTATGTAGGCCTACCTATTATTACCAGTAGGCCTAGGTATGTTATTGAGATCTTATAACAGACTGCGCCCTAAAACATGTTTACATGTTTTTATATATAGAATAATTATAGTCAAAGGAGAACATGGTAGCATAATTATTAGACCTAAAGGTTTTTTTTAGTCCAGGTCTTGGGAAATGGGGACTAATTCAAAATGAATATGAATAAACCCCCTAGAGATCTGAAAACTGTTGAAAGGTTCTCAGAACTGAAAACGGGACAAATTGACATATTTTGCATTGCCCTGATTTCTGGGTATTATTTTTGATGAGGCCTCTATAACAATGGAAAGGTCAAATAAAATTAGTATTTGTCACGCTTCCTAAACAGCAGGTGTGGACTAACAGTGAAATGCTTAATTACTGCCCTTTCCAACAATGCAGAGAGAAACATTTAGAAATAATAGAAAAATAACATGAGGAATAAATACACAATGAGTAATGATAACTTGGCTATATATACACTGGGTACCAGTACCGAGTCGATGTGCAGGGGTATGAGGTAATTGAGGTAGATATGTACATATAGGTAGGTATAAGGTGCCTAGGCAACAGGACAGATAATAAACAGTAGCAGCAGCGTATGTGATGAGTCAAAAGAGTTAGTGCAAAAAAAGGTCAATGCAAACAGTTAAATAGTTAACCAAATAGCTATCCTGACTAACTATTTAGCATTCTTATGGCTTGGGGGTAGAAGCTGTTCAGGTTCCTGTTGGTATCAGACTTGGTGCATCGGAAACCTCTTGTCGTGCGGTAGCAGAGACAACAGTCTATGACTAGGGTAGCTGAGTCTGACAATTTGTAGGGCCTTCCTCTGACACCGCCTGGTTTAGAGGTCCTGGATCCACAGCCTTTTCACCCCGCTACCATCTAGAAGGCGGAGACAATACAGGTGCATCAAAGCTAGGACAGAGAAACTGATAAACAGCTTTTATCTCCAGGCCATCAGACTGTTAAAGTCACTACTAGCCAGTCTCCGCCCAGTACCCTGCCCTGAACTTAGTCACTGTTACTAGCCGGCTACCATCCGGTACTCTACCCTGCACCTAGAGACTGCTGCCCTATGTACATAGTTATTGAACACTGGTCAATTTAATCATGTTTACATACTGTTTTACCCACTTCATATGCATATACAGTGCCTTACAAAAGTATTCACCCCCCTTGGCATTTTTCCTATTTTGTAGCATTACAACCTGTAATTTACATTTTATGTAATGGACATAAACAAAATTGTCCAAATTGGTGAAGTGAAATGAAAAAATTAACTTGTTTCAAAAAATTCTAAAAAATTAAATCGGAAAAGTGGTGCGTGCATATGTTTACATCCCCTTTGCTATGAAGCCCCTAAATAAGATCTGGTGCAACCAATTACCTTCAGAAGTCACATAATTAGTTAAATAAAGTCTACCTGTGTGCAATCTAAGTAACACATGATCTGTCACATGATCTCAGTATATATACACCTGTTCTGAAAGGCCCTAGAGTCTGCAACACCACTAAGCAATGGGCACCATGAAGACCAAGGAGCTCTCCAAAGGTAAGGGACAACGTTGTGGAGAAGTACAGATCAGGGTTGGGTTATAAAAAAATACCAGAAACGTTGAACATCCCACGGAGCACCATTAAATCCATTATTAAAAAATGGAAAGAATATGGCACCACAACAAACCTGCCAAGAGTGCCCACCAAAACTCACGGACCAGGCAAGGAGGGCATTAATCAGATAAGCAACAAAGAGACCAAAGTTAACCCTGAAGGAGCTGCAAAGCTACACAGCGGAGATTGGAGTTTTTGTCCATAGGACCACTTTAAGCCGCACACTCCACAGAGCTGGGTTTTATGGAAGAGTGGCCAGAGAAAATGTTTGGTGTTCGCCAAAAGGCATGTGGGAGACTCCCCAAACATATGGAAGAATGTACTCTGGTCAGATGAGACCATCAATGAAAATGCTATGTCTGGCGCAAACCCAACATCTCTCATCACCCCGAGAACATCATCCCCACAGTGAAGCATGCTGGTGGCAGCATCGTGCTGTGGGGATGTTTTTCATCGGCAGAGACTGGGAAACTGGTCAGAATTGAAGGAATGATGGATGGTGCTAAATACAGGGAAATGTTTGAGGGAAACCTGTTTCAGTCTTCAAGAGATGTTAAACTGGGACAGAGGTACGCTTTCCAGCAGGACAATGACCCTACGCATCCTGCTAAAGCAACACTTGAGTGGTTTAAGGGGAACATTTCAATGTCTTGGAATCCAATTGAGAATCTGTGGTATGACTTAAAGATTACTGTAAACCAGCGGAACCCATCCAACTTGAAGGAGCTGGAGCAGTTTTGCCTTGAAGAATGGGCAAAAATCCCAGTGGCTAAATGTTCCAAGTTTATAGAGACATACCCCAAAAGACTTGCAGCTGTAATTACTGCAAAAGTTGGCTCTACAAAGTATTGACTTTGGGGGGGTGAATAGTAATGCAAGTTTTAATTTTTATGTCTTATTTCTTGTTTGTTTCACAATAAAATATATTTTGCATCTTCAAAGTGGTAGGCATATCAAATTATACAACCCCCCCCCAAATCTATTTTAATTCCAGGTTGTAAGGCAACAAAATAGGAAAAATGCCAAGGGGGTGAATACTTTCGCAAGCCACTGTACTGTATTCTAGTCAAGGCTCATCCTATATAACTATTGCTGTAAACACCTTTTCTATTCATATACTGTCCATACACACCATCATATATACAGTTGAAGTCGGAAGTTTACATATACCTTAGCCAAATACATTTAAACTCAGTTTTTCACAATTCCTGACATTTATTCTGAATATAAATTCCCTGTCTTAGTTCAGTTAGGATCACCACTTTATTTTAAGAATGTGAAATGTCAGAATAATAGTAGAGAGAATGATTTATTTCATCACATTCCCAGTGGGTCAGAAGGTTACATACACTCAATTAGTATTTGGTAGCATTGCCTTTAAATTGTTTAACTTGGGTCAAACGTTTTGGGTAGCTTTCCACAACGCTTCCCACAATAAGTTGGGTGAATTTTGGCCCATTCCTCCTGACAGAGCTGGTGTAACTGAGTCAGGTTTGTAGGCCTCCTTGCTCACACACGCTTTTTCAGTTCTACCCACATATTTTCTATAGGATTGAGGTCAGGGTTTTGTGATGGCCACTGCAATACCTTGACTTTGTTGTCCTTAAGCCATTTTGCTACAACTTTGGAAGTATGCTTGGGGTCATTGTCCATTTGGAAGACCCATTTGCGACCAAGCTTGAACTTCCTGACTGATGTCTTGAGATGTTGCTTCAACCTAATTTTCCTAATTCACCTATTTTGTGAAGTGCAAGTGCACCAGTCCCTCCTGCAGCAAAGCACCCCCACAACATGATGCTGCCACCCCTGTGCTTCACGGTTGGGATGGTGTTCTTCGGCTTGCAAGCCTCCCCCTTTTTCCTCCAAAAATAACGATGGTCATTATAGCCAAACAGTCCTATTTTTGTTTCATCAGACCAGAGGACATTTCTCCAAAAAGTACGATCTTTGTCCCCTTAGTCTGGCTTCTTTATGGCGGTTTTTGAGCAGTGGCTTCTTCCTTGCTGAGCGGCCTTTCAGGTTATGTCGATATAGGACTCGTTTTACTGTGGATATATATACTTTTGTACCTGTTTCCTCCAGCATCTTCACAAGGTCCTTTGCTGTTATTCTGGGATTGATTTGCACTTTTCGCACCAAAGTACGTTCATCTCTAAGAGACAGAACACGTCTCCTTCCTGAGCGGTATGACGGCTGCGTGGTCCCATAGTACTTGCGTACTATTGTTTGTAAAGATGAACGTGTACCTTCAGGCGTTTGGAAATTGCTCCCAAGGATGAACCAGACTTGTGGTCTACAATTTATTTTCTGAGGTCTTGGCTCATTTCTTTTGACTTTCCCATGATGTCAAGCAAAGAGGCACTGAGTTTGAAGGTAGGCCTTGAAATACATCCACAGGTACACCTCCAATTGACTCAAATTATGTCAATTAGCGTATCAGAAGCTTCTAAAGCCATGACATAATTTTCTGGAATTTTCCAAACTGTTTAAAGGCACAGTCAACTTAGTGTATGTAAACTTCTGACCCACTGGAATTGTGATACAGTGAATGATAAGTGAAATAATCTGTCTGTAAACAATTGTTGGAAAAATGACTTGTGTCATGCACAAAGTAGATATCCTAACTGACTTTCCAAAACTATAGTTTGTCAATAAGACATTTGTGGAGTGGAGTTTGTGGAGTGGAGTTTTAATGACAACGTAAGTGTATGTAAACAGTTGAAGTCGGAAGTTTACATACACTTATGTTGGAGTCATTAAAACTTGTTTTTCAACCACTCCACAAATTTGCTGGTTGAGAGAATGCCAAGAGTGTGCAAAGCTGTCATCATGGCAAAGGGTGGCTACTTTGAAGAACCTCAAATACATTTTAATTTGTTTAATACTTTTTTGGTTACTTTCATGATTCCATATGTGTTATTTCATAGTTTTGACGTCTTCACTATTATTCTACAATGTGCAAAATAGTAAAAATAAACTTTTGTGTGTGTGTATATATATATAAATAATTATACTGAACAAAAATATAAACGCAACATGTAAAGTGTTGGTCCCATGTTTCATGAGCTGAAATAAAATATCCCCGAAATTTTCCATACGCACAAAAATCTTATTTATCTCAAATATTGTGCACAAATTTGTTTACATCCCTGTTAGTGAACATTTCTCCTTTGTCATGATAATCCATCAGCCTGACAGGCGTGGCATATCAAGAAGCTGATTAAACAGCATGATCATTTCCCAGGTGCACCTTGTGCTGGGGACAATAAAAGACAATGCCACAGATGTCTCAAGTTTTGAGGGAGCGTGCAATTGGCACGCTGACTGCAGGAATTACCATCAGAGCTGTTGCTAGAGAATTGGTTGTTAATTTCTCTACCATAAGCCGCCTCCAACGTCGTTTTTGAGAATTTGGCAGTACGTGTAACCGACCGCAGAACCACAGATCATGTGTATGTCGTCATGTGGAGTAGCGGTTTTCTGATGTCAATGTTGTTTACAGACTGCACCATGGTGGCGGTGGGGTTATGGTATGGGCAGGCATAAGCTATGGACAATGAACACAATTGCCTTTTATCGATGGCAGAGATACCGTGACGAGATCCTGAGGCCCATCGTTGTGCCGTTCAAAATTCCACAGGCTACAATCAACAGCCTTTGCGAAGGAGATGTGTTGCTCTGAATGAGTATATTTATATTATGGACTCAAACATTGCTGGTTCTGATATTTCTTAGTTTTTGGGATTTGTGTGTATTGTTTTGTATTGTTCGGTAGTACTGCACTATTGAAGCAAGAAACATAAGCACTTCGCTGCACCTGAGAACATCTGCAAAACGTGTACGTGACCAATAAAATGTGATTTGATTTGTATGGCAGGGAGCTCAGCCCCAGTGATGTACTGGAACATACGCACTACCCTCTGAAGCGCCTTGCGGTCGGATGCCGAGCAGTGGCCATACCAAGCAGTGATGCAGCCAGTCAAGATGCTCTCAATGTTGCAGCTGTAGACATTTTTGAGGATCTGAGTGCACAATGCTGAATCTTTTAAGCTTCCTGAGGGGGAAGAGGCATTGCCGTGCCTTCTTCATGACTGTGATGTGTGTGGACCATGATCATTCCTTAGTGTTGTGGACACAGAGGAACTTGAAGCTTTCGATGGGGGGCGTGCTCAGATTTCCGTTTCATGTAGTGCTCCTTTGTCTTGCTGACATTGAGGGAGAGGTTGTTGTCCTGGCACCACACTGCCAGGTCACTGACATCCTCCCTATAGGCTGTCTCATCGTCAAGTGGTTGTGTGCAAACATGCCACAGGATGGGGATATTTGCATATTTCAATTATGCAGGAACTCAATAGGGAAATGCCTGCCATGCCCCATTGGGAAATGTATCTGTAGATGCCAAAATACTTTAAACACTGCCTGTTGTTTCCATACTCGGTTAACAAAGTTTTGCTCATAGTTTTATCAGGTAATGTAATGCATGTTAATCTGAGTCCTCTTTGAAATTCTTTGAGGTCTCTGTGCTTGACGTGAATGCAGAGCATGACCTGTGTCTCACTAACTGCTGTCTCTCAATGACATTTCTCTCATCAGTTAGTTACTTGGCAGGGACATGCCTGACATTGGAATGGCTGTTTTGTGAAGTTACAGATAAGTTGGTTCTTTATACAGTAACGTCAAAGCCTGTTGCAAACATTATAGATAGCCATCTCTGGTAAAGTCTTTTACTCTGAAAACAATCAGGTGGTCCCTCTCCCCCTTCTCTGCCCAGGAATAACCTGAGGTCAGTATTGATGAACTGCAAACACTCATGACAGGGAGGCCAACAGAAAGTTGACCCCCAGAATTATGAATGTTGCACCACACTTCTATGACCCTACTGAAATTCCATTTGTAAATAGGGGTTCATTGATGATGCGTGAAGAACTCTATTTTCTACCCTATGGCACCCCATTACATTTAGGCTTAAGTGTTTGAGCAATAGGGTGACATTACTTTTTATACTGGTTTGATTAATCCTTCAACTGCTTTGAATAGTTGTTTGCTTTACCCAATTACTATTTTGCTGTCAACAAGAGAAATCCCCCCGACAGAGTTCACTGCATAGCATTACATAATAGTTTGTCAAGAATTATGAGAACTGCAGACAAAATGCCATAACTTATTATGTACATCCATAATTACTCAACTTTTCACAGTCACTAGACTGCATCTCCTTACAGAACTGCGCTGATCGGTTGAATGGTAGACTTGTTGGTTTTTAAGCAGTGCGTTGTGCTGTTCTTTTTTTTCTTTTAGACAATGTTGAGCTGGTGTTGGATTCATCAGACATTCCTGAATCAGGCACTGCCAAAGTGAGGTCCAGACCCGCAGTCAAGCACTACATGGTAAGTTCCTCTGCATGATGTGGAAAAAAATCTATTACTTCAAATCTACATTTCAACACTGGAGACGGTGTTGCAGCATTTATTGAGACTGCTGTCCAGCTTCTAGGTGGTGTTCTCTAACACTTCAAGATTAAAAATCACATGGAATTTGTTATAGGCCTTGTCAATGCATTAGGCTCCACATAACTTTCCCACATTTGCATAAGTCTGCGGAATTGTGAATTCTTTCTCAACAAGGCCTTTGCAGTTCCTGAAAGAGAAACTGCATTGCCTCATGAAGGGCATTCCTGTAATCATTGATCACTGTGTGACCACCTCAGAGTTAGACCTGTCCACCACTCACACCTGGTCACTCTGAAAGCATACTTTTCTAACCGGCAGGTTTCACCTGCGCAGGCTTTTCACATATATAAAGAGGGAGTAACCCAAGTTTACTTGCAGTTAGGCTATCCATGTGACAAGGGTCAATTTGTTTGCATGTTTACCCAGTCCTCTCAAGTCATTTCTGTCATCAGAAATTCTCACCCTATTGACTTAGACATTCTCATGCAGGACAGTAACTATAAGAATGTCACCTTGGTTCACACAATCTTGGGTCTTGTACAGTCTGACACAATTATGGCACCTAGCTCATTTGGGCTCGATTCAACATGCTGTCCCTGTAGGTGATCCAGAAAAGCACAGTCGTATCTGATTTTTTTTTTTAAACAAGTTGTACTACGTTGTTATTTTGTTGTAGGTATGAAAGCCTACCTCAAAGGGGAGTGTCCTATATGATAGCTCCTCTGTTATTTGTTAGATGTGCCACACCCAGCAGCACAGGGGTTGGACTGCTCTGACTGACTGCTCTGATTTTCACCTGTGAGTCATGGAAAATAAACATAAGGAATTAAGCCGGTTCAGAAACTGCATTTAATGCCGCACCCTTTGCCCCTTGTGAAATGTTCATGCCTTTGCAATGAGCTGCCTGCCTCTATGAATAGTCTGCCATGATGACATATTTCAGGCATAAGGGAGGTGTTCCGTTCACGTTAGATGTTTTAAAGATACAGTGTAACCGAGGTTCTTGAGAAAGGACCACACCTGAACGTTTTCCACTAATAACTTAATATTTACACAGCTGCATGAAAGTTGTGTGTCTGCTGCCTGAACTTGAGAATTATGTGTACCAAGTTCTAAACAAAGCAAGTGGTGGTGGCCTGACCATCAGGCCAAGCACAGTAAGTTGATTACAGTTTACAGTTACAGGGGTGGACCTAACTTTGGATTGTTTTGGTAGATTAGAGGCCCTCCGGCCCATAGTTACACTGGTCAATGTGTTTTTTGGTCTGTAACAGTGATTTCCAGTCCCTGGGTGATTCTGACCACAGTCTAACAGCGTTGGAAGGGCACATCTCTGTTCTGTCTGCAGGGCATGTGTTGTGTCAACACAGTCTGTTTATTTATGGCTGTGATGTGAACGGTCAGTCACACAGGCAGGCAGCAACATGATGGCACATCCCCTTTTCTCTGAGGCAGTCACACCCGCTTAACGTTTTCTTACGTGAAGAGATGGGAGTGTTGCCTGTGCCTTATCCACAGGCAGGGCGTGGTGTGGGCGAGGCATGACAGCGTGGCTATAAAAGGCAGTAATGTTCTGAAAAGGGCCCAAAATGGTGCTCGTAAGCTTCAGCTAGTGTCTAGCAAGGGGTTAGATACAGTACACCAGTGGAAAATATATTGCTGAATCATTTCAAGTGGGAGACTTAGTGTCAGAGATCATGTAGCCTCAATCTGCACCAAGAGGCTTTGCTGTTATAGAAAATGACTCCAACTGTTGGGAAGCCTAGACTAAAAGGAATTTTGGATGAAAAGCCCTTTCCGATTAAATGTGCCTGGCCTTCCTCTGTCTTTGGTAATTGACACTACTTGTACACTGATGTACTTGTTTTCTGAGTGCAAGGTTTAGTAAATTAATAGTTTTTGCATCAGTGTTGTCATCACGCAGCAAACATGATAACCTGTTCTAAAGTAGATGCAAGTAGTCATTTGGATAACAGGTTGGATCACTGCAAGCCATAGTGCAGTCTAGAAACAATCCATTCCCTTCCCTCTCACACTCAGTTCCTCTTACAATCTCAACAGTGAATCTCTAAACTGACACCAGGGTGAAATGTCAACCGTCTGATGGCGTTTGTCCTTGTTTCCCACAGTCCTCCTCTGATGTTGTGCAAGGGTTTGCTGTCCCAACCCCCAAAGTTCCTGTCCTCCCCCCTTTCAACAGTCCAAAGATCAACAGGGCAGGTGAGGGTCTCCCAAGTCTCTGTGTTTACCAGAGTTAAGCTGTGCAGCTAAATCATTTACATTTCTATGAACTTAAGCCGTAGTGCTGGTTTTAGATTCAGTTGATTGATCAAATTTCGGCACAAACTCAAAGCAACTCTTGTTTTCATAAAGGGCTTAAATATACAGTACCAGTCAGAAGTTGACACCTATTCATTAAACTGTTTTTTATTTTTTTTTATTTTACTGTTTTCTAAATTGTAGAATAATAGTGAAGACATCAAAACTATGAAATAACACATATGGAATCATGTAGTAACCAAAAAAGTGTTAAATCAAAATATATTATTTGAGATTCTTCAAAGTTGCCACCCTTTGCCTTTGACAGCTTTGCACACACTTGGCATTCTCTCAACCAACTTCATGAGGTAGTCACCTGGAATACATTTCAATTAACAGGTGTGCCTTGTTTAAAGTTCTTTCCTTCTTAATGCATTGGAGCCAATCAGTTGAGTTGTGACAAGGTAGGGGTGGTATGCAGAAGATAGCCTTATTTGGTCAAAGACCAAGTCCATTGCAACATAGACACTGAGTCAGGAAGCAAGTCCAGGTGGTGAGTTTAATAATAAACCAAACAATTAGAGGAGCGTACGGACATGAAACAACATCAATACTGCCTGGGGAATAACCCTAAGTGAGTGGCAGATATAGGGAAGTTAATGAGTGAGCCTCATCATGAGGAGGTGCGCGTATTGATGGCGACGTCGAATGCCGGAGAGGGGGAGCATGAGTAGACGTGACATCCATATTATGGCAAGAACAGCTCAAATAAAAGCGAAACAACAGCCCATCGTTACTTTAAGACATGAAGGTCAGTCAATCCAGAAAATTAAGAAGTCGCAAAAACCATCAAGCGCTATGATCAAACTGGCTCTCATGAGGACCGCCACAGGAAAGAAGACCCAGAGTTACCTCTGCTGCAGAAGATAACTTCATTAGAGTTCATTAGAGCACCTCAGATTGCCCAAATAAATGCTTCAGAGTTCAAGTAACAGACACATCTCAACAGCAACTTTTCAGAGGGGACAGTGTGAATCAGGTCTTTGTGGTCAAATTGCTGCTGCAAAAAAAAACACTACTAAAGGAAACCAATAAGAAGACTTGCTTGGGCCAAGAAACACGAGGAATGGACATTAGACCGGTGGAAATCTGTCCTTTGGTCTGATGAGTCCAACCGCCATGTCTTTGTGAGACGCAGAGTAGGTGAAAGGTTGATCTCCACATGTGTGGTTCCTACCGTACAGCATGGAGGTGGTGTGATGGTGCTTTGTTGGTGACACAGATTTATTTTTTTGAATTCAAGGCACACTTAACCAGCATGGCTACCACAGCGATACGCCATCCCATCTGGTTTGCACTTAGTGGGACTGTCATTTGTTTTTCAAAATTACAATAACCCAAAACACACCTCCAGGCTGTGTAATGGCTATTTGACCAAGAAGGAGAGTGATGGAGTGCTGCATCAGATGACCTGGCCTCCACAATTACCCGACCTCAACCCAATTGAGATGGTTTGGGATGAGTCAGACCGCAGAGTGAAGGAAAAGCAGCCAACAAGTGCTCAGCATATGTGGAACTCCTTCAAGACTGTTGGAAAAGCATTCCAGGTGAAGCTGGTTGAGAAAATGCCAAGAGTGTGCGAAGCTGTCAAGGCAAAGGGTGGCTACTTTGAAGAATATAAAATATATTTTGATTTGTTTAACACTGTTTTGGCTAATACATGATTCCATGTGTGTTATTTCATAGTTGATGTCTATTATTCTACAATGTAGAAAATAAAGAAAAACCCTTGAATGAGTAGGCGTGTCAACTTGACTGGTATTGTACATAAGTTATTTAATTTATTTAAAAAATGTTTTCACTTTAATTATTGGGTATTGTGTGTAGATGGTGAGAGATCTTCAATTTTGAATTCAGGCTGTAACACAACTAAATGTGGAATAAGTGAAGGGGTATGAATACTTTCTGGAAGCACTGTAAATGATTGTCTAAGATCTTGCACAAGAACACTACAAATATCCAAGCAGCCATTCACAAGCATGTTTGCAGAGTGGGAGGGTACAGATCAAATGTAATTTAATCAGTTTCACCATAAATCAGGCCAACAGAACTAAAAGTAAAATCATTTATTTTGACAAGTTAAATCAATAAAACACTTGTCTGATGGTAGTTCTCTCTTTATAGTAAATGACGATCGGTTTTTCAATGGATCGGCTATATCTGTGCCCGATTTGGTGGATGGGGAGATATTTATTCCACCTCCCCCTACAATGGCACCCCCACCCCCCCCACCCATGTTCATCCCTCCCCCACCAGATTTCTTGGGTGACTTGGACTCCCTTCAGCCTCCCTCCATGCCCCCTCCAAAACCTCCATCAGTGGTTCTGTCTAAAGAGTACGAGGATTTCAACTCCCTGAAACCTCCACTAATGCGCCCCCCGAAACCCCCGTCAACTTCCTCCAGTGCTTCTAGTTCATCTTTGTCCATTTCTATACCAACACCAGTCCCTGATTTTACTGAGCCCCCAAAGTTTGCCCCTCCACAGCCCCCTATAGACATGAGACAAGCTGCTCTGAAAGCCCTGAAGACCCCGCCTCCAAAGCCAACAAGGCTGTCCTCCATCCACAGCATGGACGAAGCCTCCCAGGTTCCAGCCCAAGCTTCCCCAGTACAGACCCCAACACCCTCCAGCTTCAACCCCCAGAACACAGCTAAACTGGTCAAGCAGGAAGCGTCTCCAGGCCGGAATAACAAGTTCAGTCCTATGCTGGACAGTAACCTACGCAACCTGAAGGCCAGTGATGTCACTGGGATGAGGGGGGACGGTCCTGCCGCTTCCCCCCTGGCTCTTCTCATGGCGGCTAAAGAGCGAGGCAGGCACAGGTCCAGTCTTTCCCTTGAAAACAGCACGAAGAGTAATGAGCCATTAGCCAGCATCCAGCACAGGGAATTCAATCCCAATTCTTTCACCGTCATCCCTAGGGCCACCTCATTCACTTCTGTAACCTCACAACATAAACCACAGTCTGTGGTCCCACTGGAGGCCACAGTGGTAATCCAGATTCCAGCAAAACCCCAGATTATTGAGTCAGCGGTGAAGGGGCCAATTGCAAATCCAGTAGTTAAAAGGATTCTGCCCACCTCTAGATCCTCATCCTCCAGCAGTCTAGCCATGGATAAGCAAAGTGGAGAGCAGAGGATTGATTCACCCTCTAGCCTTTTCAGGGATGACGAGAACCTATGCATGCCATTACTCCCTCCCCCTCCCGAATTCGATGACCATGATGTCGTGGACTCTCCTCCCAGCTCACCTCCACCTGACCCTCCACTGAAGAAGGTCCTGCCTCCCACTCCCAGCCCTGTCCTTCCAGTCCTGTCCTCTAATGCCAACCCTGTCCTTCCTGTCAAAACTCCCTCGCCTCCCCCTCCAAAACCTAAATCTCCAAGCCCTCCCAAATTCCCACCTCCTGCCATGGAGATCAAACCCAAACTGCCTGTTCAGATCAAACCCAAGCCGCCTCCCACCCAGGCCCTCTCCTCCCTCTCAGCCAGCCAGGCCACACTCCAGAGCATCCTGCAGAAGAAGATGCTAGAGATGGACTGCAAAATGGACAACAAAATGCTGGCCATGAAGGAAACAGACTCTGATGACTGGGGTTCTCCCTTGTCTGATGAGGAGACCAAGTTCCCAGTTGTCCCCAGAGTCACCCCGAAAAACCCTGTTATCACTACAAAGAGCAAGAGTGCCACTGTGCCAGCCACAACACAAGGACTTGACATGAAGGAGCTGGAGACAAAAATGGCCATGAAAGGTCAGGGTTTGTCAGAGCCATCAAGAGTTCCCACAAGGTAGGCCTTGCTCTCTGTCCGCTTGGCTTTTTGACAAAATGTGGGGGAAAAAAAACTTCATTATGGTTTAAGATCAGGGTGTTGTGACTAGTTGGACTTAGTTTCTGTTTGTCTAGTAGTGTCCCTAATTGCATGTTTTGACTCATAGTAAATAATGTTAGCTAGATGTATTAAAAAATATTGCTAAATGCAACTAGATCAACCTGATGTGTTTAAATGTTAATAATTTATTCCTCTACTTTTTAGCAATGGGCCACGGTCAAAGCAGGCGTATGGCATGACTTTCATGGTACAACCCGGAACCAAACAACCAATCACTGTTGTCAGCAAATGAGGATCCAACTCAATTATACCACATACTGTACCATACAGCCCCTGTCAAGAGCAAGGACAATGGAAAGAGAGCACCTTAAATACTGCTAAAAATGGATATATCCAATAAAACACTAAGCATGTATGCCAAGGATGTTTTCACCAAGCCCCTGGAGAGAATACAAGGTGCTAAGCATTTGTCTAGAAAATGTTTTGCTGTACCACAGCACATAAACCTGCCCCCCAGAGGTGGTGTCAAATAGCTTCTTGTCTAGGTGCCAAAGTCTAGAGTGAGTGGACTGTTGGAACAGCTTTCAACAGTATCTTTGACTGCTACGGTTTAATCAGTGCTAGTACACATTGCCTTATTTTTTTACCTAATAGATTCAAAGCAGATTGTGAGGCTGTAATTTGCCAGCCTTAATATACACTGAATAATGTCATGCATCATAAGGATATTTGTATAAATGTCTTGAAGAATTACTATACAGATGTGTACAGATTGTTTTTGCTTATGTTTCCATTGTGTCACAGTACCTGTACATTCTGTATATTTTTAGAGCAATGTAGGGAATTTAACTAGTCTACTACAATACATTAAGAACAAATGTATATTGTTCACTATATTATACTTAAGAGTGCAACAACTATGTAAACTGTTTATCTTTTGATCTTCTACTTCAGTCAGGTGAGCAAGATATGTTCCATATAATGGAAGACTAAATAGAAGCAAAACAGATGTCAGCCATTTACCACATAAGGACAGAAGTAATATGGTCTGTAGAACCTACAGTGGTCAGTTTATTAGGTACACCAGCCCCATTCCCTAAAATAGTTTGCTCCTATAGACAGTCAAGCGGCTGTGGTTTGTTATATAACTGAACATTAGAAATGGGCAGAATGAGTGACCTAAGCAACTATGAGCGAGGTATGATCATCGGTGACAGGTACACCGGTTCCACTATATCAGAAACAGCCAGCCTCCTGGGCATGTCATACGACAGTGTCTATGGTTTACTGAGAATAGTGCGACAAACAGATCCAGTCAGCAGCAGTCCTGTGGGCGAAGACAGGTCGTTGAGAGGTCGGAGGAGAGTGGCAAGAATCGTGCAAGTTAACAGGCAGGACACAAACCGACAAATAACGGCACAGTACAACAGTGGTGTGCAAACAGCATCTCAGGACACACAACTAGTCTGTCCTTATAGTAGCAGACGACCACACCAGGTTCCACTCGTATCAGCTAAAGCAGGTCCAGTGGGCACACAATCAACAATTGAGTGGAAATTATATTTCAGATGGTGTCAATTTAATTGATTCATTTTGGAGTAGAACGTTCTTAAGTCACCAGGAGGAACCTAAACAGTTCAAATAAATACAGTAGGTATGCCCCTGCACACTACTTTAGCCATTGTCTGTCATTACTAAAGCTGCTCATTTATACAAAAATAAATATTGTTTATAATGTAGTTAAACCATGATGTATCAAGGCTGTTGATACCTCCTGACAGGAGTGTAAGTTGACATGACCATCTGATTTTTGGCAACTTTGGCATGTTCCAAGTCCTTTTAGAATGATTTGGCACAAAAGCCACCACCTTCAGAAACAATTGAAACTACAGTGCCTTGCGAAAGTATTCGGCCCCCTTGAACTTTGCGACCTTTTGCCACATTTCAGGCTTCAAACATAAAGATATAAAACTGTATTTTTTTGTGAAGAATCAACAACAAGTGGGACACAATCATGAAGTGGAATGACATTTATTGGATATTTCAAACTTTTTTAACAAATCAAAAACTGAAAAATTGGGTGTGCAAAATTATTCAGCCCCTTTACTTTCAGTGCAGCAAACTCTCTCCAGAAGTTCAGTGAGTATCTCTGAATGATCCAATGTTGACCTAAAGGACTAATGATGATAAATACAATCCACCTGTGTGTAATCAAGTCTCCGTATAAATGCACCTGCACTGTGATAGTCTCAGAGGTCCGTCAAAAGCGCAGAGAGCATCATGAAGAACAAGGAACACACCAGGCAGGTCCGAGATACTGTTGTGAAGAAGTTTAAAGCCGGATTTGGATACAAAAAGATTTCCCAAGCTTTAAACATCCCAAGGAGCACTGTGCAAGCGATAATATTGAAATGGAAGGAGTATCAGACCACTGCAAATCTACCAAGACCTGGCCGTCCCTCTAAACTTTCAGCTCATACAAGGAGAAGACTGATCAGAGATGCAGCCAAGAGGCCCATGATCACTCTGGATCAACTGCAGAGATCTTACAGCTGAGGTGGGAGACTCTGTCCATAGGACATCAATCAGTCGTATATTGCACAAATCTGGCCTTTATGGAAGAGTGGCAAGAAGAAAGCCATTTCTTAAAGATATCCATAAAAAGTGTTGTTTAAAGTTTGCCACAAACCACCTGGGAGACACACCAAACATGTGGAAGAAGGTGCTCTGGTCAGATGAAACCAAAATTGAACTTTTTGTCAACAATGCAAAACGTTATGTTTGGCGTAAAAGCAACACAGCTGAACACACGATCCCCACTGTCAAACATGGTGGTGGCAGCATCATGGTTTGGGCCTTGCTTTTCTTCAGCAGGGACAGGGAAGATGGTTCAAATTGATGAGAAGATGGATGGAGCCAAATACAGGACCATTCTGGAAGAAAACCTGATGGAGTCTGCAAAAGACCTGAGACTGGGACGGAGATTTGTCTTCCAACAAGACAATGATCCAAAACATAAAGCAAAATCTACAATGGAATGGTTAAAAAAATAAACATATTCAGGTGTTAGAATGGCCAAGTCAAAGTCCAGACCTGAATCCAATCGAGAATCTGTGGAAAGAACTGAAAACTGCTGTTCACAAATGCTCTCCATCCAACCTCACTGAGCTCGAGCTGTTTTGCAAGGAGGAATGGGAAAAAATGTCAGTCTCTCGATGTGCAAAACTGATAGAGGCATACCCCAAGCGACTTACAGCTGTAATCGCAGCAAAAGGTGGCGCTACAAAGTATTAACTTAAGGGGGCTGAATAATTTTGCACGCCCAATTTTTCAGTTTTTGATTTGTTAAAAAAGTTTGAAATATCCAATAAATGTCCTTCCACTTCATGATTGTGTCCCACTTGTTGTTGATTCTTCACAAAAAATACAGTTTTATGTTTGAAGCCTGAAATGTGGCAAAAGGTCGCAAAGTTCAAGGGGGCCGAATACTTTCGCAAGGCACTGTATAATTACCCTGGACTGCCTTCCCTGAATTTCTAGTTTTAAACATTGAATTATGCCAAATATACCAGTACAAAGGTCAGGGCACAGGCCACTCCTTTGTATTGTTATTTTACATGTGATAATAAAAATGTAGTAAAGTGACTATTTAGTTTCTACCAAATTGTCTGAGAATAATTTCCTACAGAGGTCTAAAGTTCAGTCAGATTCAAGTGCTCGGAAAACCAACAGCAACTCATGACTATACAGTATTTAGACATACTTTATTCAAGGATGGAAAAACAAGTAGATTTAGTTAAGTAACTCTGCTCGGATTTCCAAAAAGCAACACCAGACATGTACTGTACTTTCTGTTTCTGGCACACATGAGACGAGACCATCTAAACAAAAGAAAGTGCCAAGGGGGGAAGAATATGGAATCACATTGGGACAAATAAGCCATGTAGTGAAGTTAAGGACTTTACAAATTTACAGAAATGATTAATTAATTTAGAAAACAAATTGCCCATGGTATTGATTATGGTTACAACTTGAACCATGTCATTCTAGTCTAGTGTGATTTCAGAATGCTTGGATGAGCCATGGTTTAATTAAGTCCAATTAACCCACAATCTTGCTATCCAATGAGCCAGCGGCTCCCATTTCTCAGACTGGCTTACATGCCACGTAATACAGCACCCCCAGGGTGGGTAAACAAAGGTTACATGGGGTTGGACTCACTGGAGAATAAGCGTGATCAGATGGGTTCATTAGATTAAAGATTACCATTGCCAGCATTCCCAAATCCAAGTCTAAAAGTACCCCTCATGATAACTGGACACCAAGCCATCTGTTCATGTCCCTACAAACTGCAAAACAAAGGTGATGTCCAAAATGTGGCTAACATACACCATAAAACAGACTCAGCATATGACGTTGCCATGAACAGAAAATATGCAACACAAGACTGCACTCCCCAAAAATGTAGGCACATGTGCGCTCCACGCTGCTACAACTTGATCGCTGCTGGACCAAAACAGCAGAAATGTGTAGCCTCTCAAATCACTGTTGCGAAAAACATCCCAATTTACTTTGTTTATCACTGACTACCTTCACACATGACTTAACAAATCAGTTGAAAAGATAACCCACCATGGCAAGGGGTACTTAGACTAGGAAAACCATCTTCATACTGCTCTGCTCCATTCCGGTGTTGACAATTTCTACCCTCATGCCAACCCCTCAAATTCTCCCCCACAAAACCACTTTTACAACTCCCCCCCCCGACCCAGGCTGGGTGGTGGGTCTACAGTGGGGACGTGGAGTATACAGTGGCGGGTCCATTCTGTCCCATGACGTGGTGGAGGACCTGGTGGTCCCAGCCCACAGTGGTCAGTGTGTCAGAACCGCCAGGGGCCCAGCAGACACCCCGAACAAAGTCCTGGTGCCTCTTGTCTCTCAACCTGGAGTGGAGCAGTAGAGCCACATGTTTAAGAGACTTGTGAAAATAACGTATTTGTACCCATTTTATTTCATAGCTTGAGTTAACAAGCCAAAAGGATGAACTAGGGAGCAATTGTAAACAGCCCATACGTCGACACTTACGTTTCCTTAAGCGCAGAGTTCATCACAGCAACAGTGCAGTCATCACTGATTGAGGCAAGCAAGGGGTCACTGTGTTGGAAGGTAAGAGATAAGTGTTAGTTTAGTCTGACAAACCATTGACTGCTGTAGATGTGCGAGTTGGTGTTTACCTGTGTGATGAGAAGGC
This sequence comes from Oncorhynchus mykiss, assembly GCF_057628025.1. Lineage (NCBI taxonomy): Eukaryota > Metazoa > Chordata > Actinopteri > Salmoniformes > Salmonidae > Oncorhynchus > Oncorhynchus mykiss. Next base: position 53,527,011 of record NC_143028.1, read on the forward strand.
TAGGCCGGAGACCCTGCGGCCGTGGGTGCTCTGTGTCTGGCCAGGCTCTGTTCCCTGAAAGTCCTTCAGTGTCACTCGTCCCAGCTCGTCACCTAAATCAACACAAACGCCATTCTCAACAAACATATCATTAAAGCCTGGCAGATCAATCATTGAAAACAATGTGCTTGGACCACTATGCATCATGGGGAATGTAGCACTGGTCCTTACCGTAGGCGATTGTGGTCCTGTGGTGGGGATGCCAGGCTACTGATGTAGGACAACAGCTGGGCTCTACGTCTGAGACAAGATAAAATCTCCAAAGTCAGTAGGGAAATCACCAACATGCACTGGACAACATGGTTGGGCACACCTGACCATGTACATGTTTTGGATTTCCACACTTTACATGTATTGCATGTGCACTTTGAACACAACAAATGTGTAATTGGTGTGTTGTAGATGTCTAGATACTTTTGAAGTGGATATTTACAAAACACACAGAATTGTCCCAACACACAATTATTGAAATTACTAGGGTCACTGGAAAAGTTTTATACATTAGGAAAATTAAACCACATTTTCCAAATAACCCTGTTTTTCAACATGTTGTTCTGAGTTCCTACTGCAGTGACCCGCCCTGCATTTATCAGAATTCATAAGATTGGGTTACTCAAGGATATACACTTCGACAACAGAATCCAATGCTACCTAAAAACCACGAACCACTGACAAGCCAAGATAAATTGTCACTGTCAATCCATTGGCAACAGAAGACTATGCATCTCGGCCCCGTGAAAATCCTGCTGCCTAGCTGACTGCAGTTCAGAGTGATTCTATTCACCTAATCTAGAGGCTGGTTTGGTGGGTTTCCTCCTGTCCCAAAGCAACAAACGACCATCCTGAGGGAAGGGGAATGGAGAGAGACATCAATGAGAGGAGACCGTGCATTAACAAGTTCATACAAGAACAATGTTCTCCTTTCAGTAAGTTACAACCTACTGTATCTAGCTTCATATTTCATAGCACACAATAGAAAAGCCGTATTCCAAACTGAACCGATTAAAACAGACAACCCTCTAATTAGTATTGGCTCTTACCTGGCCACATGAGAGGAAGAGGGAGTCATCGGATGGATTGCAGGACACACAAGTGACTGGCTTCGAGTGAGCTGTGGAACAGGTGACCGATCCAGTTAAATAGACAAGCTATAGAAACATGAGAAACAGCAACTGACATGTTCACCATAGTGCAGCTCAAAATACAGAGATGAGGTATAGTTTCCTTACCATTATATGTGCTGACCACTTCACCCTGAATAAGGTCCCAGACTTTGATTCTGCAGCAAGCAGAAAAGAGAAAGAACTGAGCAAGACTTAGTGCTATGACAGCTTAAAAATGATATCTTCACCAGGAAATGCAAACCAAGCTACAACACTCCCATTACCTGCAGCTGTCAAAAGAGACTCACAGCCAGGCCAGTTACACTGAGGGCCTAGGTCTGTCATGCCAGTAATCCAAAATTTGCATGAGACCAGAGTATGTGAGCGGAGTTGAGCGGTCTGAAATCCCGCTCATCACTCAAGGAGCGTTGCTTGCACACCGCTCAGGCGCTCCACCTTTCCAACGCTCGCTCACAGGAAAACAAACTGCTGCCCCAAATTCGCTCCATTCATTAAAATCACAATTGAACCAACACAAATTTATTTTTTAACTACTTGGACCTACCATTTGGTTTTGAAGTATAGAACCCAAACCATATGATTAATGAAAAGTATTTTAATAAACATGAAAAGGTGAATGTAAGAACTCATTTCTGTCATTAAACAGAAAATACTAAATATGTCAGGAGCCAGACAGGGAAGGGAGCCCAAGGAACGAAAATTAATTTAGGCTATATTTTCATTATTTCAAGGCTATAGCCTACAAAGGAATAAATTGTGAAGCATTTGAGTGTGACACAACAGGCTGGTATGGACAAAGTGCTCAGCATTTAAACATTTTGTTGAATTAAATCATTAGTCTATAAACAGCACATAGGCTGTGACTAATTTGTATTTCCTTTTAAGTCAAACTAAAAAAAGTCTCATTTTTAGAAACACGAGTTTGGCCAGTCTGGGGCTTCAGGCTCACGTGATGGTGACTGGAGAGCCGGCCAGCACCGGAGAAAAGACTCTCCACACTTGCAGAGCCACTGGGGACACTAAACACCATTTTGGCCACTCTTGCCAGGCAAGTTCCATTGTTCTATAGGTAGCCCTAAAAGTTTTTTAAGGCAAAATTACCCAATCAAAACAGAAAAGGTCTTTGAAAGTGGGAATATGCCGGGCCTATTGGGCCAAAATCAATTATAGCCTATTGTTTGCATATATTACCTTTTCTGCCTAGAAAACCAGCATCTGAGTCACCTCTTCACTGTTGAGGTTGAGACGGGTGTTTTGCAGGTACTATTTAATGAAGCTGCCAGTTGAGGACTTGAGGCATCGGTTTCTCAAACTATACACCAAGATGGCGTAGCAGTGCAGACATGGTTTGTTGTCCTCTCGTTTACTTTGTGTGTGTGATATATATATATATATATTCCAATTTATTATTCAATCTCTTCCATTTTTAAATTAAATATACCTTCCGGTAATCCGCCTCACTCATTGTGACACGAATCCACATTTTTTTTTTTTTTTAGACCCTATAGCCAAAACTTTCATCAAAAAGTAGCCAGCTATTCCCACAACTACAGTACCTCTTTCGCCATCTGGCCGGTCCCTTAGTCGACACAGCGCCCCGCCATACCACCACGACGTAATTACATCAGCTGTGCCTTCAACCGGCCTTTGCTGGACGACGGAGCAGACGCTTCTACTTACTTGCAGACTGCTAACTTTAAACGCTGTGTCTCCCGCGTGCTAGCGTAGTAACTACCTAGCGGCTTCCCTGTTTCATCTATTGCTGTACACTGGAGCCTATGATCACTTGGCTACATAGCTGATGCCTGCTGGACTGTTCATTTATCACGGTACTCCACTTTGTTCATCTCCATTTTACCTGTTGTGGTTGACTTAGCTGATTAGCTGTTGTCTTACCCATTGTTGACTTAGCTCGCTCTCCCAATCAACACGTGATTGCTTTATGCCTCGCTTTATGTCTCAAATGTCAATATGCCTTGTATACTGTTTAGGATAATTATCATTGTTTTAGTTTACTGTGGAGCCCCTAGTCTCACTGTACATGCCTTAGATACCTCCTTTGTCCCACCTCCCACACATGCGGTAACCTCACCCAGTATAAACAGCATGTCCAGAGATGCAACCTCTCTTATCACTCAGTTCCTCAGCTTACCTCCACTGTACCCGCACCCCACCATACTTGTCTGCACATTATGCCCTGAATCTATACTACCACACCCAGAAATCTGCTCCTTTTATTCTCTGACCCAAACGCACCAGACGACCAGTTTGTTGTCCGGTCCTCTGGCAGTCTATGGGGGTGCCACAGGGTTCAATTCTCGGGCCGACTCTTTTCTCTGTAAATATCAATGATGTTGCTCTTGCTGTGGGCGATTCCCTGATCCACCTCTACGCAGACGACACCATTCTGTATACCTCTGGCCCTTCCTTGGACACTGTGCTATCTAACCCCCAAATGAGCTTCAATGCCATTCAACACTCCTTCGTGGCCTCCAACTGCTCTTAAACGCTAGTAAAACCAAATGCATGCTTTTCAACCGTTCGCTGCCTACACCCGCACGCCGGACTAGCATTCCTACCGAGGAAATTTGAGGAAAACGCTACCGAAGTTCTATCAACACATTGATTGTAGTACTCGCGATGCTAAAACATGCGACCACTGCTACTCCAACTTCCGGGGTACCTACAAGGCCCTCCTCCACCCTCCTTTCGGTAAATCAGAGCGACCCCATTTTGCTTTTCCCTTCCTATAAGCAGAAACTCAAACAGGAAGTACCCGTGCTAAGGACTACTCAAAGCTGGTCTGACCAATCGGAATCCACGCTTCAAGATTGTTTTGATCACGCGGACTGGGATGTGTTCTGGGTAGCCTCTTAGAAAAACATTGATGTATACACCGACAAAAGTGATTGAGTTCATCAGTAAGTGTATAGCGGATGTTGTTCCCACTGACTTAAAACCCAAATCAGAAGCATGGATAGATAGCAGCATTTGTGCAAAACTGAAAGCACAAAACCACTGCATTTAACCATGGCAAGGTGACTGGGAATATGGTTGGATACAAACAGTGTAGTTATTCCATCCGTAAGGCAATCAAACAGGCAAAATGTCAGTAGAGAGAGTGGGGTCGCAATTCAAATGGCTCATATGTGGCAGGGTCTACAGACAATCACAGATTAAAGGGAAAACCAGCTACGTCGAACACCGACGTCTTGCTCCAGGACAAGCTAAACACCACCGCCCGCTTTGAGGACATATTGCAACCGACACGGCCCACTCCCAAGGACTGCTCTGGTTCTCCACGACCGACGTGAGTAAGACATTTAAACATGCTAACCCTCGCAAGGCTGCCGGCCCATGCGGCATCCCTAGCCGCGTCCTCAGAGCATGCACTTTCAATCTCCCTATCCCAGTCTGCTGTCCCCACATGCTTCAAGATGTCCACCATTGCTTTCTTGTGTACAGGAACAAAGGTAACTGAACTAAATGACTATTGCGCCGTAGCACTCACTTGTCATCATGAAGTGCTTTGAGAGGCCAGTTAAGGATCATATCACCTCTACCTTACATCTTAGACCCACTTCAATTTGCATACCGCCCCAATAGATCCAGACGATGCAATCGCCGTCGCACTGAACACTGCCCTATCCCATCTGGACAAGAGGAATACCCATGTAAGAATGCTGTTCATTGACTTTAGCTCAGCCTTCAACAGCATAGTACTCTCCAAGCTCATCATTAAGCTCAGGGCCCTGGGTCTGAACCCCGCCCTGTGCAACTGGGTCATGGACTTCCTGACGGGCCACCCCCAGGTGGTCAAAGTAGGATACAACACCACTTCGCTGATTCTCAACAAAGGGGCCCCACAAGGGTGTGTGCACAGCCCTCTCCTGTACTCCCTGTTCACCCATGACTGTGGCCACACATGCCTCCAACGCAATCATCAAGTTTGCAGATGGCAATAGTTATAGGCGTTATTACCTACAATGATGAGAGCCTACATGAAGGAGGTGAGGGCCCTGGGAGAGTAGTGCCAGTTAAATAACCTCTCACTCAACATCAACAAAACAAAGGAGCTGATTGTGTACTTCAGGAAACAGCAGAGAGAGCACGCCCATATCCACCGTCAGGACCACATTGGAGAAGGTGAAAATCTTCAAGTTCCTCAGCGTACACATTGACAATCTGAAATGGTCCACCCACACACAGACTGTGTGGTGAAGGCGCAACAGCGTCTCTTCAACCTCAGGAGGCTGAAGAAATTTGTCTTGGCCACTAAGAACCACAAACTCTTACAGATGCACAATTGAGAGCATCCTGTCGGGCT